>NW_024383373.1:0-119378 GCF_016835505.1 Polypterus senegalus
GTGATTTCAAAAAATGGTATGAGATGTTGAAATACTTGAAAACAATTGGGAAACCATCCAAACAGTTCTTAATCATAAGGGTACTCGGAATTTCATCATTTAGAACTGCTTTTACCAGAGTATTTTGACTTTCCACCGAGTTAGAGTTGAAGGTAACTTGAATTCACCATAACGCGTTTCAGGGACTGAAAATCACTTTGTGTACACATTTGTGACGGCTTGTTTTCCACCAGGAAACTGTTCAAAACAGTTCATTTCTGTAAAACACTATGTCGCAGATGTGTTTCAAGTGGTTTCACAACATAGAAGTTAAGACTCATTAAGTTTCACTCAACTTCAGTTTTGTACAAAAGCAAGTCAATAAGGATTTCAAAAAGTGAGTTTGAGATGTTGAAGTGCACTTTGAAAAACAGTTGGGAAACCATCAAAACAGTTCTTAATCATAAGGGTACTCGGGATTTCATCATTTAGAACTGCTTTTACCAGAGTATTTTGACTTTCCACAGAGTTAGAGCTGAAGGTAACTTGAATTCACCATAACACGTTTCAGGGACTAAAATCACTTTGTGTACACATTTGTGACGGCTTGTTTTCCACCAGGAAACTGTTCAAAACAGTTCATTTCTGAAAACACTATGTCGCAGATGTGTTTCAAGTGGTTTCACAACATAGAAGTTAAGACTCATTAAGTTTCACTCAACTTCAGTTTGTCCCAATGCAAGTCAATGAGGATTTCAAAAAGTGAGTTTGAGATGTTGAAGTGCACTTTGAAAAACAGTTGGGAAACCATCCAAACAGTTCTTAACCCTAAGGGTACTGGAGATTTCATCATTTAGAACTGCTCTTACCAGAGTATTTTGACTTTCCACAGAGTTAGAGTTGAAGGTAACTTGAATTCACCATAACACGTTTCAGGGACTGAAAATCACTTTGTGTACACATTTGTGACGGCTTGTTTTCCACCAGGAAACTGTTTAAAACAGTTCATTTCTGTAAAACACTATGTCGAGGGTGTGTTTCAAGTGGTTTCACAACATAGAAGTTAAGACTCATTGAGTTTCACTCAACTTCTGATTTGGCCAAATGCAAGTCAATGGGGATTTCAAAAGGTGAGTTTGAGATGTTGAAGTGCACTTTGAAAAACAGTTGGGAAACCATCCAAACAGTTCTTAACCCTAAGGGTACTGGAGATTTCATCATTTAGAACTGCTCTTACTAGAGTATTTTGACTTTCCACAGAGTTAGAGTTGAAGGTAACTTGAATTCACCATAACACGTTTCAGGGACTGAAAATCACTTTGTGTACACATTTGTGACGGTTTGTTTTCCACCAGGAAACTGTTCAAAACTGTTCATTTCTATAAAACACTATGTCGCAGATGTGTTTCAAGTGGTTGCACAACATAGAAGTTAAGACTCATTAAGTTTCACTCAACTTCAGTTTTGTCCCAATGCAAGTCAAAGGGGATTTCAAAAAGTGAGTTTGAGATGTTGAAGTGCACTTTGAAAACAGTTGGGAAACCATCCATACTTTTCTTAACCATAAGGGTACTGGGGATTTCATCATTTAGAACTATTTTTACCAGAGTATTTTGACTTTCCACCGAGTTAGAGTTGAAGGTAACTTGAATTCACCATAACGCTTTTAAGGGTCTGAAAATCACTATGTGTACACTGTGTGACGGCTTGTTTTCTACTAGGGAAAATGTTCAAAAAAGTTCATTTCTGTAAAACACTATGTCGCAGATGTGTTTCAAGTGGTTTCACAACATAGAAGTTAAGACTCATTAAGTTTCACTCAACTTCAGTTTAGTCCCAATGCAAGTCAAAGGGAATTTCAAAGAGTGAGTTTGAGATGTTGAAGTGCACTTTGAAAAACAGTTGGGAAACCATCTAAACAGTTCTTAACCATAAGGAACTGGTGAATTTCATCATTTAGAACTGCTTTTACCAGAGAATTTTGACTTTCCACAGAGTTAGAGTTGAAGGTAATTGAATTCACCATAACGCTTTTCAGGGCCTGAAAATCACTATGTGTACAAATGTGTGACGGCTTGTTTTCCACTAGGAAACTGTTCAAAACAATTCATTTCTGTAAAACACTATGTCGCAGATGTGTTTCAAGTGGATTCACAACATAAAAGTTAAGACACATTAAGTTTCACTCAACTTCAGTTTTAGCCCAATGCAAGTCAATGGGGATTTCAAAAAGTGAGTTTGAGATGTTGAAGTGCACTTTGAAAAACAGTTGGGAAACCATCCAAAAAGTTCTTAATCATAAGGGTACTCGGGATTTCATCATTTAGAACTGCTTTTACCAGAGTATTTTGACTTTCCACAGAGTTAGAGTTGAAGGTAACTTGAATTCACCATAACGCTTTTCGGTGACTGAAAATCACTTTGTGTACACATTTGTGACGGCTTGTTTTCAACCAGGAAACTGTTCAAAACAGTTCATTTCTGTAAAACACTATGTCGCAGATGTGTTTCAAGTGGTTTCACAATATAGAAGTTAAGACTCATTAAGATTCACTCAACTTCAGATTTGTCCCAATGCAAGTCAATGAGGATTTCAAAAAGTGAGTTTGAGATGTTGAAGTGCACTTTGAAAAACAGTTGGGAAACCATCCATACTTTTCTTAACCATAAGGGTACTGGGGATTTCATCATTTAGAACTATTTTTACCAAGTATTTTTACTTTCCACCGGTTAGGTTGAAGGTAACTTGAATTCACCATAAGCGTTTCGGGACTGAAAATACTTTGTTACACATTTGTAGGCTTGTTTTCCCCTAGGGAAAATGTTCAAAACAGTTCATTTCTGAAAACACTATGTCCAGATTTTTCAAATATTTCACAACATAAAATTAAGATTTGAGGTCACTCAACTTAATTTGGTCCAATGCAAGTCAAAGGGGGTTTCAAAAAATGAGTTTGAGATGTTGAAGTGCACTTTGAAAAAAAGTTGGGCCATCCAAACGGGTTCGAATCTAAAAGGGACTCGGGGGTTTCATCATTTGAACTCTTTTACCAGAGAATTTTTTACTTTCCACAGAGTTAGAGTTGAAGGTAACTTGAATTCACCTCGCTTTTCAGGTCAAAAAACACTATGTACACATTTGGGCTTTTTTCCACTAGGCTGTTCAAAAAAGTTCATTTCTGTAAAACACTATTCCAGATGGTTTCAAAAAGGTTTTATAACATAAGTTAAGATCAATGAGTTTCACCCTTCAGGGGCCAAATGCAAGCAAGGGGGTTTTAAAAATGAGTTTGAGGGTGTTGAAGTGCACTTTGAAAAACAGTTGGGGAAAACCCTCCATCTTTCTTTAAACCCTAAGGGTACTGGGGGTTTCATCATTTAGAACTATTTTTTCCAGAGTATTTTTACTTTCCAGAGTTAGAGTTGAAGGTAACTTGAATTCACCATAACGCGTTTCAGGGACTGAAAACTTTATGTAAAAATTTGTGACGGCTTTTTTCCACCGGAAACTGTTCAAAAAAAGTTCATTTTTGAAAAAACTATTCGCAAATGTGTTTCAAAATTTCCAAAAATAAAGTTAAGACTCATTGAGTGTCCCAACTTCTGATTTGGCCCAAAACAAGTCAATGGGGATTTCAAAAAATGAGTTTGAGATGTTGAAGGCACTTTTAAAAAAAGTTGAAACTCCAAACAGTTCTTAATCCCAATACTGGGGAAATTTCATCATTGGTTTTCCAGAGAATTTGACTTTCCCCAGAGTTAGGTTTGGGATCTTTAATTCACCATAACGTTTGGGGACTGAAAATCCTTTTTCCTTTTTTGGGGGGAATGGAAACTTTAAAAATTATTTTTTAAAAAATAAATTTTTTGGACCTAAATTTCAAATTTTCCCCTTCATTTTTTAACAAGTCAATATTTTTGGGTTTGGGGAAACTTTAAAAAAAGTTCCTTAACGCCAAAATTCTCGGGGTTTTATCATTTAGAACTGCTTTTACCGATATTTTGACTTCCACAGAGTTAGAGTTGAAGGTAATTGAATTCCCATCGCTTTTCAGGGACTGAAAATCACTTTGTGTACAATTGTGCGGTTGTTTTCCACCAGGGAAACTGTTCAAAAAGTTCATTTCTGTAAAAAACTATGTGAGATGTTTTCAAGTGTTTCACAACATGAAGAAAAACTCATTGTTCACTCAACTTCAGTTTTGTCCCAATGCAAGTCAATAGGATTTTAAAAATGAGTTTTAGATTGAATGCACTTTGAAAAAAAGTTGGTAAACCATCAAACAGTTCTTTAAACCCTGGGTCTGGTGAATTTCATCATTTAGAACTACTTTTTCCAGAAATTTTGACTTTAAAAGAGGGTTGAAGGAACTTGAATTCACCTATCGCCAGGGCATGAAAATCACTTCTTTTAAAAGGGACAGCTTGTTTTCCACAGGAAACCAAAACAGTTCATTTTTGTAAAACACTTGCCCGATGTTTTCAAAAAAATTTTCAAAATAGGTTAAGACTCATTGAGTTTTATAATTTCAGTTTTAATGCAAGTCAAAGGGGGTTTCAAAAAATGAGTTTAAGATTTTAATGCCGAAAAAAAGTTGGGGAAAACATCCCAAAAGTTCTTAACCCTAAGGGTACTGGGGAAATTTTTCATTTGAACTGCTCTTACCAGTGTATTTTTTACTTTAAAAGGGTTTGGTTGAAGGTAACGAATTCACCATAACGCTTTTCAGGGGCTGAAAATCACTTTGTGTACACATTTGTGACTTGTTTTCCACCAGGAAACTGATCAAAACAGTTCATTTCGTAAAACACTATGTTGCAGATGTGTTTAAATGCTTTCACAAATAGATGTTAAGACTCATTCAGTTTCACCAATTTTGTTTGGCCCTGCAAATCATAGGGGGTTTCAAAAAAATGAGTTTGAGATGTTGAAGTGCACTTTTAAAAAAAGTTGGGAAACCATCCAAACAGTTCAAACCTAAGGGTACTGGAGTTTCATCATTTAGAACTTTTCTTACCAAAATTTTTGACTTTCCACAGAGTTAGAGCTGAAGGTAACTTGAATTCACCATAACACGTTTCAGGGGGCTAAAAAAACACTTTGTGTACACATTTGTGACGGCTTGTTTTCCCCCAGGGAAAATTTCAAAACAGTTCATTTCTATAAAACACTATGCAGATGTGTTTTAAGTGGCCCAAAAATAGAAGTTTAAAACTCATTAAAATTCCTAACTTCAGTTTTTTTCCCAATGCAAATCAATTTGGTTTTAAAAATGAGTTTGAGATGTTGAAGTACATGAAAAAAAGTTGGGGCCACCCCAAAATTTTCTTAACCATAAGGGCTGGGGGTTTCATCATTAAAATTGCTCTTACCAGAGTATTTTGACTTTCCAAAGAGATAAAAGTTGAAGGGAACCGAAATTTACCATCGCGTTCAAAACCTGAAAATCTCAGTGTTCTTTTGACGCTTGTTTTTTCCCCCGGAAAATGTTCAAAAAGTTTATTTCTGTAAAAAAATATTGCAGATGTTTTTAAAGGGTTTCAAAAAATAGAAGTTAAACTTTGAGTTCCCCTCAACTTCAGATTTGGAATGCAAGTCAATGGAATTTAAAAGTGATGTGGATGTTAAGTGCCTTTCAAAAAAAATTGAAACCATCCAAAAAGTTCTTAACCATAGTTCTAGGGATTTATATTTAGAACTATTTTTTCCCGAGTTTTTGACTTTCCACCGAGTTAGAGTTGAAGGTAACGAAATTTTTAAGCATTTCAGGGACTATAATACTTTTTGTATCATGTGTGACGGGTTGTTTTCCCCAAGGGGAAAGATTCAAAACAGTTCATTTTTAAAAACTATGTGAGATATGTTTCAAGTGGTTTCCAAAAAGGAAAAAGACTCTTTAGTTCCCTCAACTGCAGTTTTGTCCCAAGAAAATCAATGGGGGGGTTTTAAAAGTGACTTTTAGATGTTGAAATGCACTTTGAAAAAAAGTTGGGAAACCATCCCAAAAAGTTCTTAACCCTATGGGTACTGGAGATTTTATTTTAGAACTTTTCTTTCCAGGTATTTTGCTTTTCCCCAAGTTAGAGTTAAAATAACTTGAATTCACCATAACGTTTCAGGGACTGAAAATCACTTTTTTACACATTTTGACCCTTTTTTTCCCCGGAAATTTTCAAAACATTCATTTTTGTAAAACACTATGTCGCAGATTTTTTCAATGGTTTCACAAATAAGTTAAGACTCATTAAGTTTCACCCAACTTCATTTTTTTTCAAAATGCAAGTCAATGGGGGTTTCAAAAAGGGGGTTTGAGATGTTGAAGTGCACTTTTAAAAAAAAGTTAAACCATCCCAAAAATTTCTTAACCATAAGGGTACTGGGGGGTTTCATCATTTAATGCTCTTTTCCGATTTTTGACTTTCCACAAGTTAGATTGAAGGTAACCTGAATTCACCATAGCGTTTTAAACCTGAAAATCTCGTGTACCCTTGTGACTCTTGTTTTAACAGGAAACTGTTCAAAAAAGTTTATTTCTGTAAAAACTATGTCGCAGATTTTTTCAAAGGGGTTTTAACTGAAGTAAAGACTTATTGAGTTCCACTCAACTTTTGATTTAATGCAAGTCAATGGGGTTTCAAAAGTGAGTGTGAAATGTTGGAAATACTTTTTCAATTGAAACCATCCAAAAAGTTCTTAACCATAAAATTCGGGGGGTTTCATCATTTGAATATTTTTACCAGAGTATTTTGACTTTCCACCATTTGAGTTGAAGGGCTTGACACCCCCGTTTCAGGGACTGAAAATCACTTTGTGTAATTTTGCGGCTTGTTTTCCACCAGGGGAAAATGTTAAAACAGTTCATTTCTGTAAAACACTATTGCAGATGTGTTTCAATATTTTACAACAAAAAAAGACTCATTAGTTTCCTCAACCATTTGTCCCAATGCAAGTCAATGGGGAAATTTTAAAAAAGTGATTTGAGATTTGAAGTGCACTTTGAAAAAAAGTTGGGAAACCATCTAAAAGTTTTTAACCATAAGGGGACTGGTGAATTTCATCATTTAGAACTGCTTTTTCCAGAAATTTTACCAAGGTTAGGTTGAAGGTAACAAATTCCCTCGCTTTTCGGGCAGAAAATCACTCTGACACATGGGACAGCTTGTTTTCCACATAAACTGTTCAAAACAGTTCATTTTTGAAAAAACTTTTCAAGATGTGTTTTAAAAAAAAGTTTCACAACATAGGTTAAGACTCATTGGTTTTTCCCCAATTTTAGTTTTTTGGGCCCAAATTTAAGTCAATGGGTTTCAAAAATGAGTTTAAGATGTTGAAGTGCACTTTGAAAACAGTTGGGGGAAAACATCCCAAAAAAATTCTTTAACCCCAAAGGGGCTAGATTTATTTTTTGCTGCTCTTACCAGTGTATTTTGACTTTCCACAGGTTAATTGAAGGGAAACAAATTTACCTGCTTTTCGGGGGCTGAAAATCACTTTTTACCATTTTTGGCTTTTTTTTCCACCAGGAAAAGATCAAAAAAGTTCATTTTTTCCTTTTCGCAGATGTAAGTGGTTTGATACCAGAAGTTAAGACTCATTAAGATTTCACTCAACTTCAGATTTGTCCCAATGCAAGTCAATGAGGATTTCAAAAAGTGAGTTTGAGATGTTGAAGTGCACTTTAAAAACAGTTGGGAAACCATCTACACAGTTCTTAACCATAAGGGTACTGGTGAATTTCATCATTTAGAACTACTTTATTAGAGAATTTTGACTTTCCACAGAGTTAGAGTTGAAGGTAACTTGAATTCACCATATAGCGTTTCAGGGGACTGAAAATCACTTTGTGCACACATGTAGTGACGGCTTGTTTTCCACTAGGAAACTGTTCAAAACAGTTCATTTCTGTAAAACACTATGTCGCAGATGTGTTTCAAGTGGTTTCACAACATAGAAGTTAAGACTCATTGAGTTTCACTCAACTTCAGTTTTGGCCCAATGCAAGTCAATGGGGATTTCAAAAAGTGAGTTTGAGATGTTGAAGTGCACTTTGAAAACAGTTGGGAAACCATCCAAACAGTTCTTAACCATAAGGGTACTGGGGATTTCATCATTTAGAACTGCTTTTACCAGAGTATTTTGACTTTCCACAGAGTTAGAGTTGAAGGTAACCTGAATTCACCATAACGCTTTCAGGGCCTGAAAATCACTTTGTGTACACATGTGTGACGGCTTGTTTTCCACTAGGAAACTGTTCAAAACAGTTCATTTCTGTAAAACACTATGTCGCAGATGTGTTTCAAGTGGTTTCACAACATAGAAGTTAAGACTCATTGAGTTTCACTCAACTTCAGATTTGGCCAAATGCAAGTCAATGAGGATTTCAAAAAGTGAGTTTGAGATGTTGAAGTGCACTTTGAAAAACAGTTGGGAAACCATCCAAACAGTTCTTAACCATAAGGGTACTGGGATTTCATCATTTAGAACTGCTTTTACCAGAGATTTTGACTTTCCACAGAGTTAGAGTTGAAGGTAACTTGAATTCACCATAGCGCTTTCAGGGCCTGAAAATCACTCGTGTACACATGTGTGACAGCTTGTTTTCCACTAGGAAACTGTTCAAAACAGTTCATTTCTGTAAAACACTATGTCACAGATGTGTTTCAAGTGGTTTCACAACATAGAAGTTAAGACTCATTGAGTTTCACTCAATTTCAGTTTTGGCCCAATGCAAGTCAATGGGGATTTCAAAAGTGAGTATGAGATGTTGAAGTGCACTTTGAAAAACAGTTGGGAAACCATCCAAACAGTTCTTAACCATAAGGGTACTGGAGATTTCATCATTTAGGACTGCTTTTACCAGAGAATTTTGACTTTCCACAGAGTTAGAGTTGAAGGTAAATTGAATTCACCATAATGCTTTTCAGGGCCTGAAAATCACTATGTGTACACATGTGTGACGGCTTGTTTTCCACCAGGAAACTGTTCAAAACAGTTCATTTCTGTAAAACACTATGTTGCAGATGTGTTTCAAGTGCTTTCACAACATAGATGTTAAGACTCATTCAGTTTCACTCAACTTCAGTTTTGGCCCAATGCAAGTCAATGAGGGATTTCAAAAGTGAGTTTGAGATGTTGAAGTGCACTTTGAAAAACAGTTGGGAAACCATCCAAACAGTTCTTAACCATAAGGGTACTGGAGATTTCATCATTTAGAACTGCTTTTACCAGAGAATTTTGACTTTCCACAGAGTTAGAGTTGAAGGTAACTTGAATTCACCATAACGCTTTCAGGGCCTGAAAATCACTTTGTGTACACATGTGTGACGGCTTGTTTTCCACTAGGAAACTGTTCAAAACAGTTCATTTCTGTAAAACACTATGTCGCAGATGTGTTTCAAGTGGTTTCACAACATAGAAGTTAAGACTCATTAAGTTTCACTCAACTTCAGTTTTGGCCCAATGCAAGTCAATGGGGATTTCAAAAGTGAGTTTGAGATGTTGAAGTGCACTTTGAAAAACAGTTGGGAAACCATCCAAACAGTTCTTAACCCTAAGGGTACTGGAGATTTCATCATTTAGAACTGCTCTTACCAGAGTATTTTGACTTTCCACAGAGTTAGAGTTGAAGGTAACTTGAATTCACCATAACGCTTTTCAGGGCCTGAAAATCACTATGTGTACACATGTGTGACGGCTTGTTTTCCACCAGGAAACTGTTCAAAACAGTTCATTTCTGTAAAACACTATGTTGCAGATGTGTTTCAAGTGGTTTCACAACATAGAAGTTAAGACTCATTGAGTTTCACTCAACTTCAGTTTTGGCCCAATGCAAGTCAATGGGGATTTCAAAAGTGAGTTTGAGATGTTGAAGTGCACTTTGAAAAACAGTTGGGAAACCATCCAAACAGTTCTTAACCATAAGGGTACTGGAGATTTCATCATTTAGAACTGCTTTTACCAGAGTATTTTGACTTTCCACAGAGTTAGAGTTGAAGGTAACTTGAATTCACCATAACACGTTTCAGGGACTGAAAATCACTTTGTGTACACATTTGTGACGGCTTGTTTTCCACCAGGAAACTGTTCAAAACAGTTCATTTCTGTAAAACACTATGTCGCAGATGTGTTTCAAGTGGTTTCACAACATAGAAGTTAAGACTCATTGAGTTTCACTCAACTTCAGTTTTGGCCCAATGCAAGTCAATGGGGATTTCAAAAAGTGAGTGTGAGATGTTGAAGTGCACTTTGAAAAACAGTTGGGAAACCATCCAAACAGTTCTTAACCATAAGGGTACTGGAGATTTCATCATTTAGAACTGCTTTTACCAGAGTATTTTGACTTTCCACAGAGTTAGAGTTGAAGGTAACTTGAATTCAACATAACGCGTTTCAGGGCCTGAAAATCACTTTGTGTACACATGTGTGACGGCTTGTTTTCCACCAGGAAACTGTTCAAAACAGTTCATTTCTGTAAAAACTATGTCGCAGATGTGTTTCAAGTGGTTTCACAACATAGAAGTTAAGACTCATTGAGTTTCACTCAACTTCAGTTTTGGCCCAATGCAAGTCAATGGGGATTTCAAAAAGTGAGTGTGAGATGTTGAAGTGCACTTTGAAAAACAGTTGGGAAACCATCCAAACAGTTCTTAACCATAAGGGTACTGGAGATTTCATCATTTAGAACTGCTTTTACCAGAGTTTTGACTTTCCACAGAGTTAGAGTTGAAGGTAACTTGAATTCACCATAATACGTTTCAGGGCCTGAAAATCACTTTGTGTACACATGTGTGACGGCTTGTTTTCCACCAGGAAACTGTTCAAAACAGTTCATTTCTGTAAAAACTATGTCGCAGATGTGTTTCAAGTGGTTTCACAACATAGAAGTTAAGACTCATTGAGTTTCACTCAACTTCAGTTTTGGCCCAATGCAAGTCAATGGGGATTTCAAAAAGTGAGTGTGAGATGTTGAAGTGCACTTTGAAAAACAGTTGGGAAACCATCCAAACAGTTCTTAACCATAAGGGTACTGGAGATTTCATCATTTAGAACTGCTTTTACCAGAGTATTTTGACTTTCCACAGAGTTAGAGTTGAAGGTAACTTGAATTCACCATAACGCGTTTCAGGGCCTGAAAATCACTTTGTGTACACATGTGTGACGGCTTGTTTTCCACCAGGAAACTGTTCAAAACAGTTCATTTCTGTAAAAAACTATGTCGCAGATGTGTTTCAAGTGGTTTCACAACATAGAAGTTAAGACTCATTGAGTTTCACTCAACTTCAGTTTTGGCCCAATGCAAGTCAATGGGGATTTCAAAAGTGAGTTGAGATGTTGAAGTGCACTTTGAAAAACAGTTGGGAAACCATCCAAAAAGTTCTTAATCATAAGGGTACTCGGGATTTCATCATTTAGAACTGCTTTTACCAGAGTATTTTGACTTTCCACAGAGTTAGAGTTGAAGGTAACTTGAATTCACCATAACAGCGTTTCAGGGCCTGAAAATCACTTTGTGTACACATGTGTGACGGCTTGTTTTCCACCAGGAAACTGTTCAAAACAGTTCATTTCTGTAAAAACTATGTCGCAGATGTGTTTCAAGTGGTTTCACAACATAGAAGTTAAGACTTATTGAGTTTCACTCAACTTCAGTTTTGGCCCAATGCAAGTCAATGGGGATTTCAAAAGTGAGTTTGAGATGTTGAAGTGCACTTTGAAAAACAGTTGGGAAACCATCCAAACAGTTCTTAACCATAAGGGTACTGGAGATTTCATCATTTAGAACTGCTTTTACCAGAGTATTTTGACTTTCCACAGAGTTAGAGTTGAAGGTAACTTGAATTCAGCATAACGCTTTCAGGGACTGAAAATCACTTTGTGTACACATTTGTGACGGCTTGTTTTCCACCAGGAAACTGTTCAAAACAGTTCATTTCTGTAAAACACTATGTCGCAGATGTGTTTCAAGTGGTTTCACAACATAGAAGTTAAGACTCATTGAGTTTCACTCAACTTCAGTTTTGTCCCAATGCAAGTCAATGGGGATTTCAAAAATGAGTTTGAGATGTTGAAGTGCACTTTGAAAACAGTTGGGAAACCATCCAAACAGTTCTTAACCATAAGGGTACTGGGATTTCATCATTTAGAACTGCTATTACCAGAGTATTTTGACTTTCCTCAGAGTTAGAGTTGAAGGTAACTTGAATTCACCATAATGCTTTTCAGGGCCTGAAAATCACTGTGTACACATGTGTGACGGCTTGTTTTCCACTAGGAAACTGTTCAAAACAGTTCATTTCTGTAAAACACTATGTCGCAGATGTGTTTCAAGTGGTTTCACAACATAGAAGTTAAGACTCATTGAGTTTCACTCAACTTCAGTTTTGGCCCAATGCAAGTCAATGGGGATTTCAAAAGTGAGTTTGAGATGTTGAAGTGCACTTTGAAAAACAGTTGGGAAACCATCCAAACAGTTCTTAACCATAAGGGTACTGGAGATTTCATCATTTAGAACTGCTTTTACCAGAGTATTTTGACTTTCCACAGAGTTAGAGTTGAAGGTAACTTGAATTCACCATAACGCTTTTCAGGGCCTGAAAATCACTTTGTGTACACATGTGTGACGGCTTGTTTTCCACCAGGAAACTGTTCAAAACAGTTCATTTCTGTAAAACACTATGTGCAGATGTGTTTCAAGTGGTTTCACAACATAGAAGTTAAGACTCATTGAGTTTCACTCAACTTCAGTTTTGGCCCAATGCAAGTCAATGGGGATTTCAAAAGTGAGTTTGAGATGTTGAAGTGCACTTTGAAAAACAGTTGGGAAACCATCCAAACAGTTCTTAACCATAAGGGTACTGGAGATTTCATCATTTAGAACTGCTTTTACCAGAGTATTTTGACTTTCCACAGAGTTAGAGTTGAAGGTAACTTGAATTCACCATAACACGTTTCAGGGCCTGAAATTCACTTTGTGTACACATGTGTGACGGCTTGTTTTCCACTAGGAAACTGTTCAAAACAGTTCATTTCTGTAAAACACTATGTCAGATGTGTTTCAAGTGGTTTCACAACATAGCAGTTAAGACTCATTGAGTTTCACTCAACTTCAGTTTTGGCCCAATGCAAGTCAATGGGGATTTCAAAAAGTGAGTGTGAGATGTTGAAGTGCACTTTGAAAAACAGTTGGGAAACCATCCAAACAGTTCTTAACCATAAGGGTACTGGGATTTCATCATTTAGAAATGATTTTAACAGAGATTTTGACTTTCCACAGAGTTAGAGTTGAAGGTAACTTGAATTCAACATAACGCGTTTCAGGGCCTGAAAATCACTTTGTGTACACATGTGTGACGGCTTGTTTTCCACCAGGAAACTGTTCAAAACAGTTCATTTCTGTAAAAAACTATGTCGCAGATGTGTTTCAAGAGGTTTCACAACATAGCAGATAAGACTCATTGAGTTTCACTCAACTTCAGTTTGGCCCAATGCAAGTCAATGGGGATTTCAAAAAGTGAGTATGAGATGTTGAAGTGCACTTTGAAAAACAGTTGGGAAACCATCCAAACAGTTCTTAACCCTAAGGGTACTGGAGATTTCATCATTTAGAACTGCTCTTACCAGAGTATTTTGACTTTCCACAGAGTTAGAGTTGAAGGTAACTTGAATTCACCATAGCGCGTTTCAGGGCCTGAAAATCACTTTGTGTACACATGTGTGACGGCTTGTTTTCCACCAGGAAACTGTTCAAAACAGTTCATTTCTGTAAAACACTATGTCGCAGATGTGTTTCAAGTGGTTTCACAACATAGAAGTTAAGACTCATTGAGTTTCACTCAACTTCAGTTTTGGCCCAATGCAAGTCAATGGGGATTTCAAAAAGTGAGTATGAGATGTTGAAGTGCACTTTGAAAAACAGTTGGGAAACCATCCAAACAGTTCTTAACCATAAGGGTACTGGGATTTCATCATTTAGAACTGCTTTTACCAGAGATTTTTGACTTTCCACAGAGTTAGAGTTGAAGGTAACTTGAATTCACCATAACGCGTTTCAGGGCCTGAAAATCACTTTGTGTACACATGTGTGACGGCTTGTTTTCCACCAGGAAACTGTTCAAAACAGTTCATTTCTGTAAAAAACTATGTCGCAGATGTGTTTCAAGTGGTTTCACAACATAGAAGTTAAGACTCATTGAGTTTCACTCAACTTCAGTTTTGGCCCAATGCAAGTCAATGGGGATTTCAAAAGTTGAGTTTGAGATGTTGAAGTGCACTTTGAAAAACAGTGGGGAAACCATCCAAACAGTTCTTAACCATAAGGGTACTGGGATTTCATCATTTAGAACTGCTTTTACCAGAGTATTTTGACTTTCCACAGAGTTAGAGTTGAAGGTAACTTGAATTCACCATAACGCTTTCAGGGCCTGAAAATCACTTTGTGTACACATGTGTGACGGCTTGTTTTCCACCAGGAAACTGTTCAAAACAGTTCATTTCTGTAAAAACTATGTCGCAGATGTGTTTCAAGTGGTTTCACAACATAGAAGTTAAGACTCATTGAGTTTCACTCAACTTCAGTTTTGGCCCAATGCAAGTCAATGGGGATTTCAAAAGTGAGTTTGAGATGTTGAAGTGCACTTTGAAAAACAGTTGGGAAACCATCCAAACAGTTCTTAACCATAAGGGTACTGGAGATTTCATCATTTAGAACTGCTTTTACCAGAGAATTTTGACTTTCCACAGAGTTAGATTTGAAGGTAACTTGAATTCACCATAACGCTTTCAGGGCCTGAAAATCACTTTGTGTACACATGTGTGACGGCTTGTTTTCCACCAGGAAACTGTTCAAAACAGTTCATTTCTGTAAAAACTATGTCGCAGATGTATTTCAAGTGGTTTCACAACATAGAAGTTAAGACTCATTGAGTTTCACTCAACTTCAGTTTTGGCCCAATGCAAGTCAATGGGGATTTCAAAAGTGAGTTTGAGATGTTGAAGTGCACTTTGAAAAACAGTTGGGAAACCATCCAAACAGTTCTTAACCATAAGGGTACTGGGATTTCATCATTTAGAACTGCTTTTACCAGAGTATTTTGACTTTCCACAGAGTTAGAGTTGAAGGTAACTTGAATTCACCATAACGTTTCAGGGCCTGAAAATCACTTTGTGTACACATGTGTGACGGCTTGTTTTCCACCAGGAAACTGTTCAAAACAGTTCATTTCTGTAAAAACTATGTGCAGATGTGTTTCAAGTGGTTTCACAACATAGAAGTTAAGACTCATTGAGTTTCACTCAACTTCAGTTTTGGCCCAATGCAAGTCAATGGGGATTTCAAAAGTGAGTTTGAGATGTTGAAGTGCACTTTGAAAAACAGTTGGGAAACCATCCAAACAGTTCTTAACCATAAGGGTACTGGAGATTTCATCATTTAGAACTGCTTTTACCAGAGATTTTGACTTTCCACAGAGTTAGAGTTGAAGGTAACTTGAATTCACCATTACGCGTTTCAGGGCCTGAAAATAACTTTGTGTACACATGTGTGACGGCTTGTTTTCCACCAGGAAACTGTTCAAAACAGTTCATTTCTGTAAAACACTATGTCGCAGATGTGTTTCAAGTGGTTTCACAACATAGAAGTTAAGACTCATTGAGTTTCACTCAACTTCAGTTTTGGCCCAATGCAAGTCAATGGGGATTTCAAAAGTGAGTTTGAGATGTTGAAGTGCACTTTGAAAACAGTTGGGAAACCATCCAAACAGTTCTTAACCATAAGGGTACTGGGATTTCATCATTTAGAACTGCTTTTACCAGAGATTTTGACTTTCCACAGAGTTAGAGTTGAAGGTAACTTGAATTCACCATAACGTTTCAGGGCCTGAAAATCACTTTGTGTACACATGTGTGACGGCTTGTTTTCCACCAGGAAACTGTTCAAAACAGTTCATTTCTGTAAAAACTATGTCGCAGATGTGTTTCAAGTGGTTTCACAACATAGAAATTAAGACTTATTGAGTTTCACTCAACTTCAGTTTTGGCCAATGCAAGTCAATGGGGATTTCAAAAAGTGAGTGTGAGATGTTGAAGTGCACTTTGAAAAACAGTTGGGAAACCATCCAAACAGTTCTTAACCATAAGGGTACTGGGATTTCATCATTTAGAACTGCTTTTACCAGAGATTTTGACTTTCCACAGAGTTAGAGTTGAAGGTAACTTGAATTCACCATAAGCGTTTCAGGGCCTGAAAATCACTTTGTGTACACATGTGTGACGGCTTGTTTTCCACCAGGAAACTGTTCAAAACAGTTCATTTCTGTAAAAACTATGTCGCAGATGTGTTTCAAGTGGTTTCACAACATAGAAGTTAAGACTTATTGAGTTTCACTCAACTTCAGTTTTGGCCCAATGCAAGTCAATGGGGATTTCAAAAAGTGAGTTTGAGATGTTGAAGTGCACTTTGAAAAACAGTTGGGAAACCATCTAAACAGTTCTTAACCATAAGGGTACTGGGGATTTCATCATTTAGAACTGCTTTTACCAGAGAATTTTGACTTTCCACAGAGTTAGAGTTGAAGGTAACTTGAATTCACCATAACGCTTTCAGGGCCTGAAAATCACTTTGTGTACACATGTGTGACGGCTTGTTTTCCACTAGGAAACTGTTCAAAACAGTTCATTTCTGTAAAACACTATGTCGCAGATGTGTTTCAAGTGGTTTCACAACATAGAAGTTAAGACTCATTGAGTTTCACTCAACTTCAGTTTTGGCCCAATGCAAGTCAATGGGGATTTCAAAAAGTGAGTGTGAGATGTTGAAGTGCACTTTGAAAAACAGTTGGGAAACCATCCAAACAGTTCTTAACCTTAAGGGTACTGGAGATTTCATCATTTAGAACTGCTATTACCAGAGTATTTTGACTTTCCACAGAGTTAGAGTTGAAGGTAACTTGAATTCACCATAACGCGTTTCAGGGCCTGAAAATCACTTTGTGTACACATGTGTGACGCTTGTTTTCCACCAGGAAACTGCTCAAAACAGTTCATTTCTGTAAAAACTATGTGCAGATGTGTTTCAAGTGGTTTCACAACATAGAAGTTAAGACTCATTGAGTTTCACTCAACTTCAGTTTTGGCCCAATGCAAGTCAATGGGGATTTCAAAAAGTGAGTTTGAGATGTTGAAGTGAATTTTGAAAACAGTTGGGAAACCATCCAAACAGTTCTTAACCATAAGGGTACTGGGATTTCATCATTTAGAACTGCTTTTACCAGAGTATTTTGACTTTCCACAGAGTTAGAGTTGAAGGTAACTTGAATTCACCATAACGCGTTTCAGGGCCTGAAAATCACTTTGTGTACACATGTGTGACGGCTTGTTTTCCACCAGGAAACTGTTCAAAACAGTTCATTTCTGTAAAACACTATGTCACATGTGTTTCAAGTGGTTTCACAACATAGAAGTTAAGACTCATTGAGTTTCACTCAACTTCAGTTTTGGCCCAATGCAAGTCAATGGGGATTTCAAAAGTGAGTTTGAGATGTTGAAGTGCACTTTGAAAAACAGTTGGGAAACCATCCAAACAGTTCTTAACCATAAGGGTACTGGAGATTTCATCATTTAGAACTGCTTTTACCAGAGTATTTTGACTTTCCACAGAGTTAGAGTTGAAGGTAACTTGAATTCACCATAAGCTTTTCAGGGCCTGAAAATCACTTTGTGTACACATGTGTGACGGCTTGTTTTCCACTAGGAAACTGTTCAAAACAGTTCATTTCTGTAAAACACTATGTCGCAGATGTGTTTCAAGTGGTTTCACAACATAGAAGTTAAGACTCATTGAGTTTCACTCAACTTCAGTTTTGGCCCAATGCAAGTCAATGGGGATTTCAAAAGTGAGTTTGAGATGTTGAAGTGCACTTTGAAAAACAGTTGGGAAACCATCCAAACAGTTCTTAACCATAAGGGTACTGGAGAATTCATCATTTAGAACTGCTTTTACCAGAGTATTTTGACTTTCCACAGAGTTAGAGTTGAAGGTAACTTGAATTCACCATAGCGTTTCAGGGCCTGAAAATCACTTTGTGTACACATGTGTGACGGCTTGTTTTCACCAGGAAACTGTTCAAAACAGTTCATTTCTGTAAAAACTATGTGGCAGATGTGTTTCAAGTGGTTTCATAACATAGAAGTTAAGACTCATTGAGTTTCACTCAACTTCAGTTTTCGCCAAATGCAAGTCAATGGGGATTTCAAAAAGTGAGTTTGAGATGTTGAAGTGCACTTTGAAAACAGTTGGGAAACCATCCAAACAGTTCTTAACCATAAGGGTACTGGGATTTCATCATTTAGAACTGCTTTTACCAGAGTATTTTGACTTTCCACAGAGTTAGAGTTGAAGGTAACTTGAATTCACCATAGCGCTTCAGGGCCTGAAAATCTCTTTGTGTACTCATGTGTGACGGCTTGTTTTCCACCAGGAAACTGTTCAAAACAGTTTATTTCTGTAAAAACTATGTCGCAGATATGTTTCAAGTGGTTTAACAACGTAGAAGTTAAGACTCATTGAGTTCCACTCAACTGCAGTTTTGGCCCAATGCAAGTCAATGGGGATTTCAAAAGTGAGTTTGAGATGTTGAAGTGCACTTTGAAAACTGTTTGAAACCATCCAAACAGTTTCAGACTAATCTCCCTTTACATTCCTCCTTCTCCGCACATTAATAAGAACATGTTGTGATGCCGACTGATAGTTTTCATTTCCAGTTGAGCACCAGTTCACTATGAGATGATTGTATAGGACGTAGTAAGTTAAGCGCCATGATCAGAGAGGGATGGTCAAAAATAACAATATAGTATTGTACTTACACGATCTGAAATTGGGCAAAAAGGTAATGTCTATGAAGAAATACTAAATTCTCAAGTAACAATGGTGAACTTGTGAGATGAAGGAATATTCTCTTAGATTAGCATTTAAATACATCCATCAATCTGATAAGTTCTGATCCATTACAGATTGCATAATTATTTTAACAGTATTACATGTTATTGCGCTGTACCTTACGACTTATCCAGGGTCTCATGTATAAATGGTGTGAACGCACAAATATGTTGCGTACACCCGTTTCAACACTCACATTGCTATGTATAAAAACTAAACTTGACATCAAGCTACACACATTTTCATGCCAGCTAAATCCTTGGTGTACACAAGTTCTCCGCTCAGCTTTGCAAATTGGCGGCACCCAGCATCAAAGCAGTGCTACTCTTCCTCTGTAGTTTCTTTTTTAGATCCACATCCCTGATGCGGCTTTATCAAATACACTGAAATTAACCACATATTGTTTATTAGTTTAAGGCATCTGATAGTAATTAACCTGTAACAATATAATGGTCCACAGAATGGCCAAACTATTCCAAATACCATAGCTGCTTTTGCATTGTTACTCTCACTGCACCTTCTTCTTCTTTCAACTGCTTCCATTAGGGTTTGCCACAGTGGATCATCTTTTTCCATATTACTCTCACTGCACCACACAGAGTATTTATCCCAATGTATCTGAGTGTAGAATCACAGCTCTACAGCAGCTGATCAGAAAGAGAATTATCGGTATACAGCATTTAGCATACGCTGCCTCAGTCGTGCTGTCTATTTAAATTGCTCTCATATGACAGACGCTCTCAGAGCCTATTCTGTATTGACCTCGCGGTTCAAAAACAGCTCCATCCCAAGAACTAAAAATGCACTTAATCAGTCCATCAAGTGCTCCTTGTTTGTAATTATAAGTACTGTACAATTACCTCAATGTAAACTTGTGATACAGCTATAATATTGCACAACCTGAGCCACTTTATAAAATGTGTGTGTAGATATGAAGATGATATTTGTAGGATGAAATGTAGCAAAATATGTTTATTACATTATACTGAAAAAATGTTAACATCTTTTAAATAATCTATATTTTAATAATAAAAGCGTGAGGAGCGGTGTCACTGGCGCTTAGCGATGAGCTGGCACCCTGTTCAGATATTGTTCCTGCCTCACGCTGTATTCTTGCTGGGGCTGGCGTGACACTGGATGGATAGATGGATAGAATAATTAAACATGTACTACAAAGATATTTCACTGCCCCTTAAAAGTTTTGAACAATCGGCGTCCTAAGCTTACAGGTGGCTTAACATCTATTACACAGCTGATTGTGTGGCGATTGGTTACTTGGAAAAAGAAAAGGAAGGACAGGAATTGGGGGTTAGTACGTTTGAAAGACACAGTACTGCTTCAATATACTATTTCATTAAAAGGTCGCTACACGGCGCAAGCAAACATCTTGCAGGAAGCAGGAACAATCTCTGGACGGGGTGCAAGCTTGTCATTATCATTGCGCCACCGTGTTCCCATGTTTAATAACATGCTTTAACTCCAATCATCATGAAAATGATAACAAGTATACATTTCAGTATTTTAATAATTTAGAGAGCTGAAATATCATGAATGTAATGGATTCTGTGTCCTGTCAAAGGAAGAGAAAGCCCATTTAAGAAGCATGTAGTAATTCACAAAACATAGAGCACATAGAAGAATACATACAATACAAACCATTTAATGTGCTACTTTAGTTAGGATGGTATTTGAGAAAGTAGTAAAGTAAACTATTTTAAGCTGAAGTTTATGATGTACTACTTTAATAACAAAATAAACAATGTGATTAATTTGGAAATTTCAAGATTAAAGTTGACATTTCGTGCTTTTTTCCCACTGTGTCCCTTTTTTTTCTTTTCTTTGTACCCTACCTTTCATATGACACTCAGACTATGTGGACTATGTGGGCTACAACTCGACTTTTCACAGCGACTTTGATATCTGACAACTTCTTCTTTATTTCGGGTACTGTGCAATTTTGTGAACTTGAGCTATTGAGTTTCTCCGACATTTTATGTCACTCAATTAACTTCATTTTGTTGTTTATACCACTGTTTAAACCAAAAAATAGTGTGTTTTTTCCTTGCCTCCACTTGGTATTCACTGAAATTCTTCTATTTTCCCCAGTGCTTTTGCCATTGTCATTTCACAGAACACTGAGCTTAAGTGCAATTTATATTGATTGCAGGAGTAATTCTGAAAGGAGTTGGGAGAGGCAGTAGGCGCATGCACATGTGTTACTTTTCACGTTGACCGGGATTTATGTAGTTTAAGAATGTGGAAGTTGGCGAACGCACAGATTTATGCATCTGGATTTTTGTGAATTTTACGCATGGCATTATGCATGAGGCCCCAGGTCTGGATTTAAAAGACAATAAAAGTCTACTTCCATTATAATTTCATGAACGTTCACGCTAAGAATACATGCAAATACATTTTGGATGAAATCTCTATTGTATATGTTAGATGCATAAATATTTATCAGAATAATTTTAGTATTAAATAAATTTCCCATCACCATGGCATATCACCCTTTAGGATCACATATTATGTTTGACATTAGAAATGGGATAGTTCTGTCTATTAAGATTCGCACACCTCTAGTTTTCTTTGTACAGCCACGAAGTCCCAGTCCTCTGACATGCCAAGAGAGAGAGAGCACATTCAGAACAAAATGTTGTAGAAAAGATTAAAATTGAGGTATCATGAAAGTACACTCCCATTACAATAAACCTAGTGAATGATGTTAAACAGTTCCCATGGAGACTGAGAAAATGTGTGATAAAAAATAAAAAAATCCTGTAAATAAGCTAGTTACTTTGAAGTTGCCAAGAAGTACATACATTCATTGAAAGAGATTCCAATATAATTGGAGATAAAAAGGGAAATGTAGCAGAAAAGGAAATTGAATGTATACATTATAAATGGTCCCAGATGGAAGTTGCAAGCAGAATCTTCCAATTGTAAGTTCTCTCCAGTTATTTTAGAAAATAATTCAGCTATGAATTTCACTGGGTTTGGACTTTCACGTTTTTTGGGGAGACCTTCAATTCTAATGTTGTTTCGTCTATATCTACTGTATCTTCCAGCACAGCCAGTTTGTCAGCGAGCATTTTGCATTTTGACTTTGCAGCTGTTGCCTTTTCATAGGTCATAAACATTTGCTTTATCTCTTCAAGCTAAACAGCAAACACTCTAATTTTACTCTTTAACTAATTTGTATTTTCCTATATTTTTTCATCAAATTTTACTAGAATTTCTGTTAAATCCATAGTAAACTTATTACTTAATCGTTTCTCCATCTCTTTTATATCTTGTTGCTGTTTCTTATTCTTCTTGTTTAGATCATTTTTTTTTATATCCTTTGTAATACCACTCTTTATATCATTTATGTGTCCCTCAAACATTTCCTTCAGCTCAAGGTTATTATAGTTAACAAAAACTAAAAGCTGAAACTATTACTAAATAAACATTTTCGTAAACTGAAATAAAATAATTGACAAAGCTGAAATGTAAAACTAAATAAGCTGGAAAGACTAACTAAAATAAAATAATAATATACTAAAAATATTTTTAGTTTTCTTGTGTGAATGAATATTCTTGCTGTTAGTTTTTAAACCCTTGTTACTTTTAACTCTAAAATAGAAAGTCATCCACCATGTCCTTCCTGTATATATTCATTCAGTGAACGACAGCTGGTGACAGAGGGCGGGTGTTCACAAAGCATTTGCAGTGACAGAACAAGATGAATACAGGAGTGTAAAGCCTTTCTTTGTGCTTGTGCTTCAAACACCTGAGGGGTATTGCACAAAAGTAGAATTAAGAAAGCCAGGATAACAGAACAGTCGCGGCTTGACCTAGTTTAATCAGTGCATCCTGGCTTAATCCGTTGCACGTTTGCTGAGCCAGGATGAGAACGCGGATATGTTAAGCCAGGTGTATATAGTTTGGATAAATGCGCGTTCATGGTATTCTTAAAAAGATCACCAAATCGATCACAGAATCACCGATGCAAAAATGGACAAAACCGCATGCGGCATACTTTTAGCCTAATGAGCAACAGCTTCTTATGGAAACGTATGAAGAAGTGAAACATATAATATGTAAAAAAGGCAATACAGCTGCTGTAATAAAGCAAAGAGAGAATGCCTGGCAAACAATAGCGGACCGATTGAATGCGTAAGTAGTCCAAATAACCAGTGCTCCACTGAAACCCTCATAATTACAATTCAAGGAGTTACTTGTCATTTTCAAAAATAATTGTATACTTTGCCTTAAATGTGTCCAGTGGACATGCATTTAACATGAAGAATAATTGCAAACACTTACCCACTATATGCATCTATTTGATATATTTAGTTTATTTTATGTCTCTAATGTGTTTAATCCTTTTACTCTTATCTATTTGTATGTAGGTTTTGTTTCTAATTAATTTGATGTAATCTATAATCAGATAATTTGCTCTATTTTTATCCATCTAATCTATTTTATCATTTGTATCTTTCTATTCCTCTTAAAGAACAAACATGTCTGGCCAAAAAAGGACTTGGCAGCAAGTCAAGATTAAATACAAGAATATTTTGCAGGCTGGTAAGTGACTTGTTTGCTGAGAACATAGGTGACATGTTTGCTGACATTTTATTATCTGTGCTGTTTTTAGCCATAAAAAAGAAAAGTCATATTACTGGTACGGGGGGTGGCCCTCCAACCCAAGACTTCACCCCAGCAGAGGAGCTGGCCCTGGACTCAAATAAAGGGAAGCCAGTGATTGAAGGGATCTAGGGAGGGACAGCCACTGACTCTGGCCCAGCAAGGGATACTGGCCTCTTCATACAATGTACATTATTGCCATACTTATGCGCATGGAAAATATTAAAATCCATTTATATTTTGTTATGTGGACTGTGTGACTTTGCTTTACCTTGCAGTGGCTGGGAACACTCTTACACTTTTGGATCCCCCAGACTATGATTTGCCGGTGAGTATTCTTTATTAAATCATTGGCTTTGCGTGTTCTGTCAAAAATATCAATACCAGTAATGAATATGGCAGAGGGAAGCCACATCTACAGCAGTGGAGTGCACTTCTGCCGATGATGAGACCGTGTCGTTGGACTCTAGAAGGCTCGAGGTATCATGTCAATTTTGTGGAAATGGACACATTTTTTAAGTTTATAATAGATAAGAAGTCAGGGAAGTGGTACTAATAGAAAATATCATTTGTTAAAGGATCCTGACATTGGGCAGTCTGATAAGCAGCCTGGTAACATAGTGAGTATTGCCTAAAGTAAATTTACATTATGCAAAAATTGTGCTATGCTAACAAAAGGTGTTCACAGAATTCACAAACTGTCAGACATCTCTACACAACACATCTTAAGAGACAGATCGAGCTTTCAGAAGTCAAGATTGATGTGAACAAAAGAAAGCTGCAGGACATGGACCTTGACATGCAAATTAAACGCAAGACACTGAGGAAACTAGAACTGGAAATCCAGAAACTACAAACAGAAGTAAGTGACTTCAGTTCATACTGTAACCATGACTGTAACCCAATGTATTAATCATCATAATTTGTTCTGTCCACAGCTCCAAGCTGACAAGTGATAACAGCAAAATAATAAAAGAAAAATATTCCAAAACCTTGTGGTCTTCTACAATTTTTATGACTGTCAGGTACACTTTATAGTGATCGATCCAGTGAAGTGGAACTAGAATTTGGGAAGATAACCACAGTGTGTGCTACTGATGCCAAATAAAATGCATGTACACATGAAAAAGTTATATAGCCTACATTATCCTTTATTAAGGGATGGGCTAAATCAAAACTAAATTAACTGAAATAATTTGCAATGTATTGTTCTCTAACAAGTCTACCATTTCTGTTATCTGGGAATATGGCAGCATTGTCCCAATCAACAGCCAAAAGCAACTCTGGGAGCCCTTTCTTTTCTTAGGCTGGCAATATTGTGCAGCACTGTGCAGGCAACAGTCACGTCGCATGCTCTGTCTGGGAAGACCCTCAGGTGGTGCAGGCACTGAAATCGGGATTTCAGGAGGCCGAAGGTCATTTCAATTCGAGCCCTGGTTTTGGCATGGGCATGGTTGTAAGCTTGCTGTGCTGGGGTTTGGGGGTCTGTAAGGGGAGTCATCAGAAATGTCTCACAGGCATAACCTTTGTCCCCCAGCAGCACACCAGAGAACTCACCTGTGAATACAAAACATAATTCTTACAAGTACTGTACTCTTGCTGTTCAAGGTGCTTAAAAAATGGGGTGGTTTACCTCAGAGAGAGTCTCTGGTAAATTCTACTGGCCCGAAAGATTCTGGAGTCGTGGACTGAGCCAGGCCACTTTGCCTCTAAATTTGTGATAAGGCAGTCAGCATCACAGATCATCTGTAACAATATATAGCCTATTAAAATAATTTAATGCACAGAATAATTATGTAGCTGACAGTAACCATTACTTATTCTTACCTGAACATTGACACTGTGGAAGGATTTCCTGTTCACATAATCTCCCTCATGTGCCCCTGAGGGCGTTGGATACTGAATATGGGTGCAATCCACTGTACCAATTACATTAGGAAAAGCTATAACACAAAACAATGACTGTCATACTGTGACTGTGCTAATGTAACATTTTGTAGTAATCTGTTATTATTCATGTTACCTGCAATCTTGTAGAACTCCTCCTTGATGTGGATGAATCTTCTGTGGCCAGGGAAGGTGATAAATATGTGCACAAGAGATTTCAATGCCAGACTTACTTTTCTTATTGTGCGGCAAATAGTGGCTTTATTGAGGTTTTCTGCATCACCGACAGAATACAGAAACATGCCACTTGCAAAGAATCGCAGTGCTATGCAGACCATCTGTGGGACAGTGAGAGCATGGCTCTGTGCGGTCCTGTGCTGTATGTTTGGACCCAGCAGCCTACACAAATATCTGATGCCATCACTTGAGAATCTGTACCTCTCAGTCAGATATTCGTCTGAAAAGGCCAATGGGTCTGCCCTATCTCGGAAGACTCTTTCATGCCTGAATGCTCGTCTGAGTATTAAAACTTCCTCATCAACTACATCATTCAACAAAGGGCAAGCCATTGTGGATAGGAAACACACAAATCTTTAGTCTATATATACTACGTATTGACCTCGTTACGGACTTAATTGAAACCACATTTGCAAATTGAGGAGCCATTTCTTATTATCTCATCAACTGCAATAAAATATAATATATTGATATTTTTATCATTCAACAATACATTTCTACTGTATACTTGCATATATAGATATACATAGTCTATATTCTATTTCTCATATTGTATAGTATAGTTCTTTTGCACTGTGTTGGCATTCATTGTGGACAGCAAAGTAATAATTGCTCAGGAAAATGTGCTTTCCTCACTGGGTGTTTTAAATCTCTTTAAATCTCGAATAATATATATTTTCATCAAACCTCTGACAGTGAAATGAACAGCAGTTTTCAATAATAACTAAAATGACAGTACGCATAAATAGATGAATGACAGTATATCTAGTTTTTTAATGCAGGACCATGAAATGACTAAAACACATTAATATCTAGTAGGATTTAGGGAGGAACTAGCCGATAAATCACTAAGATTAATCTTAGCCTGGTTGTTAGCCTGCTCTGGAGCAGGCTAGCTGCAAAGTGTAAATCTCCATAGTAACTTAATGTAGATTAATTTAGCCTCCCTTCATGCAACCGAGTCAGGGCTAAATTCAGCCCGGATAACCAGAAAATCCCAGCTTAATTCCTTATCTTGGTTTTGTGCAATACCCCCCTGAAATCAGAATGTGTTGATCAACAAAACCTTTACCGTATGGACAGAAAAATCAGGAGTGAGTAACGTTTCAGTTTATTTCTCAGGTGCCCTGCAAATAAAATGGCACTGATTGAGAGACTGACGGTCATTATTCAAGATCAGCATATTGTTACTGACCAATCACTTTTGCTTTAAAAAAGTTGTCTAACAACATAGCAGTACAAACCTTGTAAAATTCCTGAGTTGGCAATGTCTCTACTGAACTACAGGTAGGTAGGCGAAGAGAGTCTGCCAACTAGTGAAAAACTAAACCTACTAATATGTTTTGTATTTATTTTATATTTATTAATTTATCTTTTTTAGTTTATACTCACAGTTCAAAATACCTGATATAGTGAAAATAATCCAGTAGAAGAATTATGTTTTAAAATATCTGTCCCCCTTTTTTCCAGTTTTTCTGTCTCTCTTAAATAGTTGAAATGTCATATTCTTTTTGTTCTTAACTATCTAATATAACTATATATATATTGCATACCAGGGATTTTTCCTGCCTTACATCCAAACCTTCTGGGGTAGGCTCCAGGTTCCTGCAATCTTGCTCTGGATAAAAAGGTTTAGATAATGTATATATTGTTCCTAATCTGAGATGCTGTCTCTGTCGTTTTGTGCCCGTAACATACACTAATTACCTGCTCTTGCTCTGCTCATTAAGGGTTTAATGTTTTTATGCATGGGCTGTTCAAGTCTCACTGCCCCTAACCTTGACACTAAATGCTTGTTTTTCTTGGTTTCCCTCAGTAATGCCAGGTAGAGTCTGCAAACTGACTCAAGCCAAAGAGTCCTGTTCTTCCTAAGCCCACATGATTTCTGCAGGTTGGGGCCATCTTAATGCATGGGCATGCTGGGCAGTTCACTTCCAGTCTAGATGACGTCACTCCCAGTTCCGGCCCTGATGACATCACATCCTCCACTGGTCTTTAAAGCTACCATCTTAAGGCACAATTTAGTTCAGTTGTGGACTTTGATCTGTAAAGATCTCTTTATTATTTTCAACAATTTGCAGCCAGGACACAATATACAAGTGGCTGCCCTAAACCTTCATGATGTCTGAGAGTGATTATTGTGACAGTGGCATAGTCAGCAGGATTTTGACAATGTGAAACTGGACAATGGGACCGGACCTGAATTACTACCAGGTGGGAGAGTACCAGGGCAGAATTTCCGAGTCAGGGGTTTGGAATGACCCAGTGCAGGCTTTGCTCCCTAAATATTTATCCAGGCTATTAAATGGGAGAGTGTAAAGGAGACACACAGACGTAAGCTGGTTACTATGGGAGAAGCGACAGGGACTTATTATACTCTCTTAGAGGAGAGAGCTGTCCTCAACATTAGGACCGAGGTGCCAGATAAAAATGGGGTGTGCCCAGACCAGCAGGTGAGGAGTTTGATAGCTTGGAAATTCGACCCAGAGAGGCCGACCCAGGGGCAAGCCTATGCCCTCTGGGAATTAACAGCCGCATGGCTAAGGCCATTTGCATGTTCTATCTTACAGATAGTACAAAAAGTAGCTACCTTGATTTATTTACTTACTTCCCACACTGTAAAGTCACAAGTAGACTGCAGAGCTTCCTGTGTTTGATCGACATGGGGATGGGGGGGTCAAAAAATACATGTGTAATGCCACGAAGAGTGCATGCTGACAGTTCAGTTCATAAGCAATGGTATGAGAATGCACTTCTTTTTTGGGCACATACACCGCCCAGATCTAAACACTAGAGTAGAAAGTCGCTTGCGTACTGAAGCTGCAGGTGGAAGCTGCCATCGCTGTACTTTGTATATAAGAGCCAGATCTAATGTTATTTACCTATTTACCTTAATTTATTTACTTATCTTCTTACAGCGTAAAGTCACAATTAGACTGTAGAGCTTCCCATGTACCAAGGTTATTATAGTTAATGAAAACTAAAATGAAAACTGAAACTATTATTAAAAAATATTTTCGTAAACTGAAATAAAATAATTAACAAAACTGAAATGAAAAACTAAAACTAAATGAAACCATTAAAGTAGCTGGAAAGACTAACTGAAGTAAAATAATAATTTACTAAAATATTTTTAGTTTTCATTTTTGAATGGATATTCTTGCTGTTAGGCTTTAACTCTTGTAAGTTTTATCCTAAATCATCCACCACGAGCCACTCACACATATTCATCCAGTGAACGGAGGCTGGTGACGAACGGCAGGTGTTCACACAGCATTTGCAGTGACAGAGCAAGCTGAATGCAGGTGCGTAAAGAGTGTGAAATAGAAAGAGATTTATGCGCTGCATTTATTTACCCTGGAGGGTGCATGGGAGTCCTGGAGGGTGCATGGGAGTTTGCCCAACCAGTCTACATGTGCTTTGTGGACTTGGAAAAGGCGTTCGACCGTGTCCCTCGGGGAATCCTGTGGGGTGCTCCGGAGAGTGGGGTACCAGACACCCTGATAAGAGCTTTTCGGTCCCTGTACAACCGGTGTCAGAGCTTGGTCTGCATTGCCGGCAGTAAGTCGAGCCCGTTTCCAGTGAGAGTTGGACTCCGCCAGGGCTGCCCTTTGTCACCGATTCTGTTCATAACTTTATGGACAGAATTTCTAGACGCAGCCAGGGTGTTGAAGGGGTCCAGTTTGGTGGACTCAGGATTGGGTCACTGCTTTTTGCAGATGATGTTGTCCTGTTTGCTTCATCAGGCCGTGATCTTCAGCTCTCTCTGGAGTGGTTCGCAGCTGAGTGTGAAGCGGCTGGGATGAGAATTAGCACCTCCAAATCCGAGACCATGGTCCTCAGCCGGAAAAGGGTGGAGTGCCCTCTCAGGGTTGGGGGCGAGATCCTGCCCCAAGTGGAGGAGTTTAAGTATCTCGGGGTCTTGTTCACGAGTGAGGGAAGAATGGATCGTGAGATTGACAGGCAGATGGTGCGGCATTCCCAGTGATGTGGGCTCTGCATCGGTCTGTCGTGGTGAAAAAAGAGCTGAGCCGTAAGGTAAAGCTCTCAATTTACCAGTCGATCTACGTTCCTACCCTCACCTATGGTCATGAGCTATGGGTAGTGACCGAAAGAACGAGATCGCGAATACAAACAGCTGAAATGAGTTTCCTCCGCAGGGTGTCTGGGCTTTCCCCTAAAGATAGGGTGAGGAGCTCAGTCATCCAGGAGGGGCTCAGAAATAGCCGCTGCTCCTCCGCATCGAGAGGAGTCAGATGAGGTGGCTCAGGCATCTGATCAGGATGTCTCCTGGACACCTCCCTGGTGAGGTGTTCCGGGCACGTCCAACTGGGAGGAGGCCCCGGGGAAGACCCAGGACACGCTGGAGGGACTCTGTCTTCCGGCTGGCCTAGGAACGCCTTGGGATTCTCCCGGAAGAGCTAGAAGAAGTGGCCGGGGAGAGGGAAGTCTGGGCTTCTCTGCTTAAGCTGCTACCCCCGCGACCCGACCTCGGTTAAGCGGAAGAGGATGGATGGATGGATGGATTTATTTGCACTTGTTGTATATCAAGATGTAATTTATTTATTTATTTTTTTTTTTATTAATTTTATTACAATCAATACATAGCAATCACGTTTTTACAAAAAAAAAAAAGAATTATGCTAAGAACAGATCGATCCCCACCCTTGAGAGAGAGAAGCCAAACGGTGTAAAATTTAAGGCTTTTAAAAATACCTAAATCAACAAATTCTCTGTGCTTTATAAAATCATTTCAAAATATTACTGATTAGATCCTGCCATGTTTTGAAAAAAGTCTGCACAGATCCTCTAACTGAGTATTTGATTTTTTCCAATTTCAAATAATATAACACATCAGTTTCCCACTGACTTAAAAAGAGGAGAGTTTGGGTTCTTCCAGTTTATCAGAATAAGTCTGCGTGCCAAAAGTGCAGTGAATGCAATCACAATTTGTTTGTCTTTCTCCACTTTAAGACCCTCTGGAAGAACCCCAAACACAGCTGTTAATGGGTTAGGAGGGATTGTGAGTCCAAGACTGTCTGAGAGGTAATTAAAAATTTTTGTCCAGAATAATGTTAATTTGGTGCAGGCCCAGAACATGTGACCTAGTGAGGCTGGGGCTTTGTTGCAGCGTTCACAGGTTGGATCATGCCCTGGAAACATTTTGGAGAGTTTTAGTCGAGACAGATGTGCTCGATATATAATTTTGAGTTGTATAATTGTATGCTTTGCGTATATGGAGCTTGAGTGAATTCTCTGCATTGCTACTTTCCACTCCTTTTCTGATATATTAATTGAGAGGTCATTTTCCCAGTGTCCTCTTGGATCTTTGAAAGGAAGGGATTGTAAAAGGATTTTATATATTGTAGAGATGGAGTCTAACTCCTTGAAATTGAGCAATAATTTTTCCAGCGTGGATGAGGGTGCAAGATGAGGAAAATCTGGAAGGTTCTGTTTAACAAAGTTCCTGATTTGAAGATAGTGAAAGAAATTTGTAGCTGGAATGTTAAATTTGGAATGTAATTGTTCATAGGATGCAAAGACGTTGTCTATATAAAGATCTCTAAGCAAGTTAATTCCAAATTTTTCCAGATATTAAAAACTGCATATGTTTGTGAGGGTTGAAAGAGGTGGTTCTTTTGCAGGGGTGCCACAGAAAGAAGCTTCTCCGTCTTAAAATGCTTTCTACATTGGTTCCAGATTCTAAGTGAGTGGAGCACAATTGGGTTATTAGTGTATTGCCGATAACGTGTGTTTATTGGAGCACAAAGCAAGGAATACAAAGAAGTACTGCAGGATTTTACTTCTATTGCGGTCCATGCCTGTGTATGTTCTTCTATTTGTGTCCAGGTTCTTATCGACTGTATATTTGCCGCCCAGTAATAAAACTGGAAGTTAGGTAGAGCCATGCCGCCTTCTGCCTTTTGTCTTTGTAGGGTCGCTTTTGATGCGTGGATGTTTAGAATTCCAAATAAATGAGGTTATTGTTGAATCTAATTGCTTAAAGAACGATTTATTAATGTATATTGGTATGTTTTGAAAAAAAAAGGAGCTTAGGAAGAATATTCATCTTAACAGTGTTAATTCTTCCAGCTAGTGTGAGATGAAGGGTTGACCATCTATGCAAGTCTTGTTTAATTTTTTCCATGCAGACGACGAAATTTTGTTGATAAAGAGCTTTATGTTTACTTGTGATGTTTACCCCGAGGTATTTAAACTGTTCTGCAATGATAAAAGGAAGGGTGTCTAATCTAATATTATATGCTTGAATTCACGGAAAGAGTACACTTTTATTCAGATTAATTCTGAGACCAGAGAGCTTTTGAAATTCTGTGAGTGCTGCTAAGACTGCAGGCACAGAATTTTCTGGGTCCGATATATACAGTACCATGTCATCTGCATATAATGAGATTTTCTGTTCCAGTCCTTCTCTGCTAATCCCCTTTATCTGATCAGTATTTCGACAATGTATTGCCAGTGGTTCAATGGCAATTGCAAACAGCAGTGGTGACAAAGGGCATCCTTGTCTTGTGCCACGCTCTAGTTTAAAGTAGTCTGAGCAAATGTTATTGATGCAAACTGAAGCTTCTGGGTTAGTATACAGTAATTTAATCCATGCACAAATGTTCGGCCAAACCCAAACTTCTCCAAAATAGTAAAAGGTATTTCCATTCAATCATGTCAATGCTTTTTCTGCATCCAATGATAATAATATTTCTGGGGTGTTTGATTTAGTTGGTGAGTATATTACATTAAACAGGCGTCGAAGATTTGAAGATAAGTGTCGGCCCCTAATAAATCCAGTTTGGTCTTGTGATATTACTGAGGGGAGCACTTTCTCCATCCTTCTAGCTATGATTTTAGAGAGTATTTTAACGTCGTTATTCAGAAGTGAAATTGGTCTGTATGATGCACATTGTAATAAGTCCTTATTTTGTTTTGGGAAGACAGTGATTAGTGCTTGGCGAAAGGTTTGTGGAAGAGATTGGTTATCTCTGGCTTCTGTAAATGTTGCTAATAGGAGGGGAGCTAGCTGAGGAGAATTTCTTGTAAAACTCTGCAGGGTAGCCATCAGGGCCTGCTGCTTTTCCACCTTGGAGTGACTTTATAGCATCCAGTAATTCTGATAATGACAGAGGTTTATCGAGCTCCTCCACACTAATAGCGCCAATTTGTGGTATCTGTAATTTATCCAGAAATGCATTAGATTGTATATTGTCTTCTTTAAACTCAGTAGTATATAGGGATTTATAGTAGTCTCTAAAAGTGTACATTATATTTTTGTGTTCGATGATTTTATCTCCATTCGTGTTAGTAATTACCGAGATTGCGCTATGCTACATCTTGCTTGTGAATTTGTTGCGCTAAAAGCTTATTAGCTTTCTCCATGTTCATAATAATGATGTCTGGATTTGTAAATTAGTTGTTCGGTTTCTTTAGTTGTCAAGAGGTTTAATTCTGAATGTAGAGCCTGCCTCCTCTTATGTAGAGTCTCGCTTGGTAGTCTGGCATGTTCTTCATCTATTTTAGTAATTTCGCTTTTATCTCTGCTACTTTCTTCGCTCGGATTTATTTCTGTGGGAAAGATATGAGATAATCTGTCCTCTTAAGAAGGCCTTAAGAGTTTCCCAGAGTATTCCTGCAGAGATCTCAGGGGATGTATTTGTCTCTAGAAAGAATTCAATTTGTTTGGATATAAATTCAGTACAATTCTCGTCAGCTAATAGAAGCGGATTGAGACGCCATCTGCGGGTGAGTGTATGGGGCTTAGTAATTTCAGCTCCAAGATCATCGGAGCATGGTCTGAAATAACAATAGCATCGTATTTACAAGATTTAATCTTAGGCAAGAAGTTATTATCTATAAAGAAGTAATCAATCCTTGAGTAGCAATGATGTACTGGTGAGTAGAAAGAATATGTTCTTGAATTTGGGTTTAAAAACCTCCAGGGATCTGATAAGTTGTGATCAGTTATAAACTTTGTAATTATCTTTGCGGTGTTAGTTGCCGTCCCCCCTGTGGAGGAAGTCTTATCTAAAAGTGGATTTAGAACACAATTAAAGCCCCCAGCCATTATAAGTTTATGAGTGTTCAGATTGGGAATGGATGCAAATAAATTTTGTATAAATTCCTTATCATCAACATTAGGTGCATAAACATTTATCAAAATCATTTTACAGTTAGATAAGTCTCCCATGACCATCACATATCTCCCTTCAGGATCCAATACTACATCTGATGCTACAAATGGTACTGTTCTATGTATGAGAATTCCCACCCCTCTAGTTTTCTTTGTAAAACTAGAATGGAACATTTGGCCAGTCCAGTCTTTTGCAGCCGGAACTGATCCTTACTTAGTAAGTGGGTTTCCTGTAAAAATACTATTTTAGCATTTAGACCTGTTAGGTGAGAAAGTACTTTCTTTCTCTTTAATTCGTGATTCAGGCCTTTAACATTCCAGCTTACGAAGTTAACTGTCCCATCATGGAGACACTGATTCTGAGTTTTTGGTGTCATATTATAGTCTTAACTGGAAGTGAAATAGTTTAGGTCTTAATTTCCTATTCCCCCAAGAGTTGTTGCCATGCAGCTTATTATTACGTTGATAGTTATAATTATAAAGATTGAGATGATAGATTAGATATAGATCAAGCCTGCTCTCTTTCTCTTCCCCTTAACCCCCACCCTCCCTTTTTGCCTCCCCAGGTGAGGCTAAAACCCACTTCATGCAGTCCCAGTCCTCTGACATACCCAGAGACAGAGCACGTCCAAAGCACATCAAGCCCCCATGCAGTGGCTTTAAGGTTAAAAGATAGAGATATCTGTTACCAATATAGTCTTTAAAAGAGGAAAAAGAAAAAAAAGAAAAGAATTTTGCACTTAATATATACATATATATATATATATACATACACACATATATACACATATATATATACATACATACATACATACATATACATATAATCTTCATCAATTTTAGTGCATTAAGATGATATCCCCAGATAATAAACCCAGGTGATGGTGTTAAAGATGTGTCCAAAACAAGCATAACAAGTCTTAATGCAGTAATAGCAATAACAGCAAACCAAGGGTATGATATTGAACAGTCTCATTTAGGGTACACATGAAATAATTAGAAAAAAAAAAAAGAGGAGGAAAACGTAATTAAGCACAATAAAACATAAACATTTAGCGCCCTAGTAATACTAAGTAATGATAAGTAATAAGTAAGTAATAATAATATAAGAATATGAGAATATATGCTGATAAAAACCCGTATTTTAAAACAAATAGATCAGACAGTAGATTATTAATCCTAGCTTTATCATTTACCGCCATGACTCACAATTATGTATCAGAATAGTCCCGGATCAGCTTTCTTAACTCATTTTCTGCCTCCTCCTTGCTAGCGAAAACATAGAAATGACCCTGCCATTCCACTTTCAGTTTTGCCGGATACAGGAGGCCGTATTTGACATTGGCTTGCCGTGCAGCTGTTTAATATTATAGAAGGCGGCGCGTCAGGGAAGACGCGAATGTGGCAGTCTTCATATATAATATCTTCCTTTTTTTTCCTGAGGAGTTCCATCACCTCTAACTTAAATGATAATCGCTCAAAACGAACTATAAAAGATCTTGGTCGGGGTCTGACGGTGTTTGATCAGCGTGACGCTGTAAGCCGCTGCTATCTCAGATTCTGCTTTAAAGTCGCCCGATTATTTTAGAAAAAGTTCAGTTGCGAATTTCACCGGTTTAAACTTTCTCGATTCTCCGCAGGCCTTCAATTCTGACATTATACCTTCTATTCCCATCTTCTAAAGCAGCCAGTCTGTCTCCAAGTTTTTCTCCGAGTTTTTTACATTCCGAACTGACATTTACTGCTCTTTCCTCGGCACTGGCAGCTAGATGTTCGCTATTTCGATCCGATTCGTGAATGTCTCACTAAGATGCTCCAATCGATCAGCAAGCGTGCTCAGTTTACGAGTTTTTCTCAATGCGCTCTTCAATTTTACCCAGCACCTGTCGAAGTTCAAGTTGTACCTCTTGACGCAGCCTTTCATTTGCCTGTTGGAATTCCTGTCGCAGCCTTTCATTTGCCTGTTGGATTTCCTGTTTTAATTCCTGTTTCAGTCTCTCAAGTGCCTTTGCTGTTGCTTTCTCATTAGCCTTCTCGCTTTTCTTTATATCTTGCCTGAGCTCAGCGAGCAACACTTTCAGTTCAGATAGCTCAAATGTGCCTTCTTGTGCCGTAGATGAAGCAGCAGACTCTGCTAAAGCCGGTGTCCCCGCTGCTCCAGTCCCGCGTAATTGCGTAACTGAAGCCGCGGACCTCCCGGCCTTTTCCAGTTTCAGGTAATCCTCTCCAATCGGCGAGCTATCCACATCTGCACTCACGATCGCACCTTCGCTCCCCTTTTCGCTCTCAGCGGCGGCGATGTAGCGGACCGTGGTCCCGAGGAGTCTGTACTTTCGCCCATCTGATCCAGGTCTGTCTCTGAGAGGCCGTATCTCGAACTAGGGCTTGCTGATCGCAGCTTGGATGTAGCTTTAGTCTTCGATTCTTTCGAACCCCCCTTCTTGTTGGCCATGTTTATATGTGTTTACATATACTGTAGCGGTCCCTCTCGGGTTGAATAAATACAGGATATCTCAGAATAATAAGCAAATAATATGAAAAATAGCACCACTGCTAGCGGAGCTCCACTTCAGACGTCCATCTCTCGCATCGGACGAGACCAAAATCAAGATGTAATTTAAACGGCTGAAATCAGAATTTGATGGTCAATAAAACATTTACCTTATGGACAGAAAAATCATGAGTGAATAACGTTTTAGTTTATTTCTCAGGTGACTGCTTTTTGTTGACAGCAATTCACCTGCCACTTTGCACAGGAGAAATTGTTTTTACTTTCTCATATATGAAGTATAGAAAAAGTATAGTAATCATGAAAAAATTCGACCTCGATATTTTGATGAATTTTGACGCTTTAGACCTCCCAGATTTCAAAATCTGGAATTGTGTGTGTGTAAACACAATAACCCAAAAATGCAACTAGATAGATGGTTAAAATTTGGCATGTGGTTGTTACACCACAATTGAAGATCTGTATTAACTTTTGGGCCAAATCCATCACCCGGAAGTGGTACTTTACCTGAACACATACTCGATTTTTTTTTCATGCAGCTGCAGACTCTGATTTATTGATAATAATTGCTCAGTATTTTGTTAATTTGATTTGATTTGTTGTTGATGGTTCCTTAACATACTTAACAACAACAACAACATTTATTTATATAGCACATTTTATACAAAAAATATAGCTCAAAGTGCTTTACATAATGAAGGATAGAAAAGTAAAAGACACAGTAAGAAAAATAAACATTAATTAATATAGAATAAGAGTAAGGTCCGATGGCCAGGAAGGACACAAAAAAAAAAAAAACTCCAGTCGGCTCTAGAAAAAAATAAAATCTGAAGAGATTCCAGACCATGAGACCACCCAGTCCCCTCTGGCATTCTATCTAACATAAATGAAACAGCCCTCTTTGTATTTAGGGTTCTCACAGAAGGACTTGATGATGATGGTCATGTAGACTTCTGGCTTTTATTCCATCAATGTTGGAGCATCATGATTCTTTGAGTAGGTGGTGGTGGCGCAGGCCGCCACCACAAAGAAACCAGAAAAAGAAACGTAATGTGCTTTCAACAGTGTTTTAAAGTGCTGGCAGGCTATTCCAGATTTTAGGTGCATAGCAGCAGAAGGCTGCCTCACCACTTCTTTAAAGTTTTGCTTTTGGAATTCTAAGGAGACACTCATTTGAGGATCTAAGGTTACAATTTGGAATATTGTCAGACATGTCAGACAATGTCAGACATTCCGATATATAAGATGCAACAAGATTATTTAAGGCTTTATAAACCATAAGCAGAATTTTAAAGTCAATTCTGAAAGACACAGGTAACCAGTGTAGTGACATCAAGACTGGAGAACTGTGTTAGGATTTTCTTTTCCTAGTTAGGATTCTAGAAGCTGCATTCTGTACTTGTTGCAAACCATTTATGTCTTTTTTGGGTAGTCCTGAGAGGAGTGCGTTACAGTAATCTAGTCAACTGAAAACAAAAGCGTGAATTAATTTCTCAGCATCTTTCAATGATATAAGAGGTCTAACTTTTGCTGTTTCTTAAGTGAAAAAATGCTGTCCTAGTGGTCTGATGAATATGCAATTTAAAATACAGGTTACAGTCAACAGTTACCCCTATGTTTTTTACTTCCATCTTGACTTTTAATCCTAATGCATCAAGTTTATTTCTGATAACCTCATTGAATCCATTATTGCCAATCACTAAAGTTTCAGTTTTCTCTTTATTTAGCTTGAGAAAATTACTATTCATCCATTTAGAAATACAAGTAAGACGTGTTTGTGAATAGAGAGAGTCGGTGTCATCAGGTGCTATTGATAAGTACAGCTGTGCGTCATCAGCATAGCTATGGTAACTCACGTTGTGCCTCGAGATAATCTGACCTAACGGAAGCATATAGATTGAGAAGACCAGCGAACCCAGGATAGAGCCTTGTGGAGCACCATATAGAATATCATGTGTCTTTTGAGTTGTGATTACCACAACTAACGAAGAATTTTCTCCCTGCCAGGTAGGATTCAAACCAATTTAAGACACTGCCAGAGAGGCCCACCCATTGACTAAGGCGATTTCTAAGAATATTGTAATCAATGGTGTCAAATGCGGCACTCAGATCGAGGAGGATGAGAACAGATAAATGGTCTCTGTTTGCATTTACCCGCAAGTCATTTACTACTTTAACAAGTAATTTTCTACTTTAATATAAAAATATAATAATTTTCTTGGGGTTTACTCCTCAAATATCCATCCCCATATCTGAGTATACAAGAAAGTCTAGGGGAGACCACTCCTGGTTTTTGAAAATAAAACGGCACTGATCAAGACACTGACTAGGTTATCATACAAGATCAGCATATTGTTCCTGACCAATCACTTTTGTTTTCATAACATTGTTTAACAATGAAGCGATACAAACAAAGGTAGGTAGGTAGGTTAACAGAGTCTGCCAAGTGATGAAAAACTAAACATACTAATGGGTTATTGCATTTATTCTATATTAATAATTTATCTTTTTTACTTCATATTCATAACTCAAAATACCTGGAATTGTGAAAGTAATCCATTAGCAGAATTATATTTTAAAATATGTCTCCTTTTTTCAAAGTTTTTCTCTCTCTCTCTCTTAAAATAGTTAGCTGAGATATCATATTCTTTCTGTTCTTAACATCAGCCTTATCATACATATCGCATACCAGGGATTTTTCCTGCCTTACATACATAACACTGTCCGTCTTGAGAGGCGCTGCTATTTCTCTAATATTATAAATAACAATGCTAGTAATCCCAGAGTCTTATTTTCAACAATTGATCGTCTGTTAAACCCAGGTAACACAAAGAAATGCCCCCAGAATACTTCCAGTGAAACCTGTGAGAACATTGCTGCATTTTTCAATCAAAAAATTAATGATATTAGAGATAACATAGTATATCTTCCCAACACTGCAGAACCTCCAAAGCCCCAGTACTCCATTATAAACAAATTAAATGCTTTCACCAGGATAGATTTACCTGAATTACATAGTATAATCTCTCAACTGAAACCCTCCACCTGCGTCCTTGATGCAATACCAACCAGGTTTTTCAAAGAAATATCAGGCGTGCTAATTGACAATATTCTGGACATAGTTAATTCATCATTAGATACGGGGGTCTTTCCAGACTGTCTTAAGACTGCTGTAGTTAAACCCTGCTCAAGAAAAATAATCTTGACCCTCTGCCTTTGAAAATTTTAGACCCATTTCTAACCTGCCCTTCTTAAGTAAAATTCTAGAGAAGGCAGTCATTATGCAGTTAAATGACCACCTCAATAAACATGCTATTCTTGATACATTTCAGTCAGGCTTCAGAACAAATCACAGTACAGAAACTGCACTTGTTAAAGTAGTAAATGACTTGGGTAAATGCAGACAGAGGCCATTTATCTGTTCTCATCCTCTTAGATCTGAGTGCTGCATTTGACACCATTGATCATAATATTCTTAGAAATCGCCTTAGTCAATGGGTGGGCCTCTCTGGCAGTGTCTTAAATTGGTTTGAATCCTACCTGGCAGGGAGAAAATTCTTTGTGAGTTGTGGTAATCAAATCTCAAAGACACATGATATCCGATATGGTGTTCCACAAGGCTCTATCCTGGGTCCGCTGTTATTCTCAATCTACATGCATCCGTTAGGTCAGATTATCTCAGGTTACAACGTGAGTTACCACAGCTATGCTGATGACACACAGCTGTACTTATCCATAGCACCTGATGACTCTGACTCTTTCGATACACTAACACAATGTCTTACTGGTATTTCTGAATGGATGAATAGTAATTTTCTCAAACTAAATAAAGAGAAACTGAAATTTTAGTAATTGGCAATAATGGATTCAGTGAGGTTATCAGAAATAAACTTGATGCACTAGGATTAAAAGTTAAGACGGAAGTAAAAATTTAGGGGTAACCGCTGACTGTAATCTGAATTTTAAATCGCATATTCATCAGACCACTAGGACAGCATTTTTCACTTAAGAAACATAGCTAAAGTTAGACCTCTTATATCATTGAAAGATGCTGAGAAATTAATTCACGCTTTTGTTTTCAGTTGACTAGATTACTGTAACGCACTCCTCCCAGGACTACCCAAAAAAGACATAAATCATTTGCAACGAGTGCAGAATGCAGCTGCTAGAATCCTAACTGGGAAAAGAAAATCCGAACACATTTCTCCAGTTTTGATGTCACTACACTGGTTGCCTGTGTCATTCAGGATTGACTTTAAAATACTGCTTATGGTTTATAAAGCCTTAAATAATCCCGCTCCATCTTATATATCGGAATGCCTGACACGTTATATTCCAAATCGTAACCTTAGATCTTCAAATGAGTGTCTCCTTATAATTCCAAAAGCTAAACTTAAAAGAAGTGGTGAGGCGGCCTTCTGCTGTTATGCACCTAAAATCTGGAATAGCCTGCCAATAGGAATTCGCCAGGCAAATACAGTAGAGCACTTTAAAACACTGCTGAAAACACATTACTTTAACATGGCCTTTTTATAACTTCACTTTAACTTAATACTGATACTCTGTATGTTCAATTCGTCTTAATAACTATTTACAGTGACTGCAAAATCCGTACTGACCCCTACTCTCTCTTCTGTTTCTTTTTCCGGTTTCTTTGTGGTGGCCGGCTGCGCCACCACCACCTACTCAAAGCATCATGATGCACCAACATTGATGGACTGAAAGCCAGAAGTCTACGTGACCATCATCATCAGGTCCTTCCATGAAAACCCTAAATACAAAGAGGACTGTTTGACTTATGTTAGGTAGATTGCCCAGAGGGGACTGGGCGGTCTCTTGGTCTGGAACCCCTACAGATTTTATTTTCTTCTCCAGCCTTTGGAGTTTTTTTTTTGTTTTTTTCTGTCCACCCTGGCCATCGGACCTTACTCTTATTCTATGTTAATTAATGTTGACTTATGTTTATTTTTTATTGTGTCTTCTATTTTTCTATTCATTTTGTAAAGCACTTTGAGCTACATTTTTTGTATGAATATGTGCTATATAAATAAATCTTGATTGATTGATTGAAAGGATGGACATCTAATTATTTTACAGCCTGGAAAAGGAAGATCTGCCAACATCTCAGAGAACATAAAAGGTTTTATTGTTTGGGAAAACGGACAGTGAAGTAAAGCATCATGAGCAACTACGAGTGCTAGATCAGAAGCCGCCTGCAACATTCATCCTTGTCATCTGTAACTTTTTCATAAGCTTTTTCTAAAGACTATGTACAGTATATCCAGACTTTCCTATCAGTACCTATTTTATATTATTCTTTGTTCCAGTGGCGTTATTATTATTCTTGTAATAACTACCATGCTGCTTTTAATTTTCTATGCTCTTCTTAATGTCTAGTGTGATTGAAGTTAGATTTCTTTGAGTACCTTGTGCAGCCAGAGATTTGCCATTACCTCTGTGCTGTGAGGTTTATTAAGGCTGTGAGTGAGAGCGCCACTCAACAGTAGGGAACAGTACATAAAGAAAGTATTCTTGGCTGATAAATGGCCTATAGTCAAAGGTGATGAGTCTTTGTATGTTTAAATGTATTCTTGTAGACCAAAAGTAATATTTAGGTCTAAGATATCATTGAAACATTGCATGCTGTTCATGCCGATAATAAGTAAGTCTCTTGAAGTGCTAAGTGACAGGCTGTGTTATTCCTAAAGCACTTCTGGGGTTTAAAGTGCTAAAGGTTAATCAGCATGTGTGTGTCATTCATGGGGCACTGTTGTGGTTAGGGTCTGTGTGTATGCATATAGCTATGTATGTGTGTGTTCATTTTAAAGTGCAAGAGTAGACCAACCCAATAACGAACTTGACGAGTATACTTACCCTTGAGGGAAAACAGGTAAAGGGTAAGTAGAGGAAAATACTATGATAATACACAAGTAAGGTCAGAAAAAATATAGAAATAAAAATTTACAAAAAGGCAAAACTATAATTACCTTGCCATGTATATATACAAAGTACAGCGATGGCAAAAGTGCGATGTGCGTTCTTTCTCCGATGTAAAACCCTCATCCTTATCTGAGTTCACTTCTGTTATAGGATGGCTTTATGTGAAAACAACACATAAAAATGAGAGAATAAAACTGAAAAAAAAACGGCTTTTACAGACTCAAATCAAATGTATGGTTTTATTCTAAAATAGTAAGAATAAGAGCAGCTCACTTCTAAAAACTGAGTCTGGCGTCGAACCCATGACATTTTGATTACCAGTCAAAAGTTGTTACCATGTTTATTTGATATTTGGACTTCAGGCTTCACACATTATACACTTCATGTCTACATTTTGTCAATTATTACTAAAACATGAAAAAAGTTTCTGTTTTAACGATGTGCTTCATAGATTGTTGTAGACACGGAACACACATGAAATGCATGTGTTCCAAATAACAATATATAAAAGGTGTCATTTTGCTTGACTTGAGCAACTGATATGCAGGTAAACAGACTTGAGCTGAGAAAACTGTGTGCGGTGGGGGGATGTGATAGCAGGCTGTTTGCTGCTTATCGACACGTTTACAAGACAAAAGACACTGATGGAGAGGTGCGAAGGGATTTAAGGTGGGACAGCTTTACAAGTTTTTTCATAGGCTTTGGTAATTCTAATGTTAAAGACTGTGGTGTATCATCCCCAAACCGATGGCCTAGTTGAGAGATTTAGTCAGACTTTCAAACAAATTCTTCGCAAGGTGGAATTGGGATTAGCTCCTCCCCCTCATTCTCTTTGCCTACAGGGAAGTCCCTCAAGTCTCAACAGGGTTCTCACCTTTTCAATTATTACACAGATGGCAACTCTAGGGTATATTGTATATTTTAAAAGAAGGATGGAAAGGATAGGCTCTTCCCTCGACTAATATATTAGAATATATTGCAATTACGATAGATTTGGGAAAATTTCACCTATATTAAAAGGAGGAGGCGCAGCAGCACAGTTCCATTATTATGACTGCGGCACGACTCTCAGAGAATTCCATTCTGGGGATCATATCATGGTGTTGCTTCCCACATCACATTCTAAAATGCTAGCCCATTGGCAAAGCCCATATGAAGTTAAGGAGAGGAAAGGGCTTGTCGATTATTTGGTGAAACAGCTCAATGAGTCAGCCCGAGCAAGCAGAGATATCACGTGAATTTGCTGAAACCGTGGAAGGAAAGGGATCCCAATCCCTCCTCTGGCCAGCCCCACTCATTCTTTGCTCAGAGCATTGTACTTAACTTTGGCTTAGACTTAAACATAAGACAGAGATGGGAGCTCGAAGCAGTTATCTTGTCCATCCCGGAGGTGGTGGACAAAAAACCCAGAAGGACCTTTCTGATCAATACAATACAATACAATACAATTTATTTTTTAGAGCCCAAAATCACACAAGAAGTGCCACAATGGGCTTTAACAGACCCTTGCCTCTTGACAGCCCCCCAGCCTTGACTGTCTAAGAAGACAAGGAAAAATTCCAAAAATAAACCTTGTAGGAAAAATGGAAGAAACCTTGGGAAAGGCAAGGCGTCAATACAATACAATACACAGAACAGAACAAATCCTTAATACAGTATAAAATAAAAAAAATTAGAAGTACGTAGCAGAATTTAACAGTAGATGATATCCAATGATATGATTTGGATATGTTTAGAGTCCTGGAGGCCTCATCCTTCAAGCTGCCTTCCCCATTTGGCCATTCTATGGCTGAAACCCCTCTCCTCAAAGTCATCCTCCATCAGGGATGACTTTACCTTAAGCAGGCAATACAACTTGGCAGGTGGGCCATGGCACCAAGTGCCACATATGAGTACCAAGAAGAAAAACAGAATAAGTGAGGGTTAGTATCCAATTATAACCATCATGTTACTTATGTTTTAGTGCTAATGCCTAACAACAGAATAGGTGAGGGTTAGTATCCAATTATAACTATCATGTTACTTATGTTTTAGTGCTAATGCCTAACAACAGAGATGCAGTATGTACAGTTAATTAGCAGCTCTAGTCAAAATATGCTAAACTGAAGTAGTGAGTCTTCAGCCGGGATTTAAAAGCTGAGACCAAAGGGGCATCTCTTATAGTAGCAGGCAGACCATTCCACAGTTTAGGGGCCCTGTAACTAAAAGCTTGACCTCCCACTGTTATTTTATTAATCCTTGAAATCATAAGCAGACTGGCATCATGAGATGTTAATGTGCGCTCTGGTTTGTAAGTCATGATAAGTTCAGACAAGTAAGCCGACCATGGCCATTTAATGCTTTATATGTTAAAAGGAGGATTTTGAAATCTGCCCTAAACCGGGAGCCAGTGTAAGGATTTAAGAACTGGAGTTATGTGTTCATATTTTCTTGTTCTTGTAATAATTCTTGCAGCTGCATTTTGGATTAACTGGAGGCCGTATAAAGAACAGTTTGAATGTCCAGTGAAAACCACATTGCAGTAGACAATCCTACTTTCAATAAATGCATGAATTAATTTCTTAGAATCCTGTTTATTTAGAAAGAGCCTTGATTTCCTAACATTTTTAATATGGAAGAAACATGATTTGGACAGCTTTGTAATATGTGCTTTAAATGATATGCTAGAGTGAAAGATTGATTCAGTAATATTAATAGGGATTCCAACTGAGTTAAATGACAACAAAATATTGTTGTGATCAGCGTCATTCCCTCCAACAATTAACATCTCTGTTTTATCTGTGTTTAAAGACAAGTAGTTCTTATCTATCCACTCCTTTAATTCACTAACACAACTAATTAAAGACAACATCGGAGAACCTTCATTTGATCTAAATGAAAAGTATAACTGGATGTCATTTGCATATGAGTGAAAATTAACATTATGTTTCCTAATGATAGATCCCAGTGGAAGCATGTAAAGTGAAAACAGTAAAGGTCCCAGTACCGACCTGTGGGACACCATATTGAACTTCTGTGTATAATGATGGGGTACTGTCAGCACATTTCGTATATATTGGAATCGATTTGATAAATAAGAACTAAACCAAGCAAGCACGGTGCCTCTAAGCCCAACATCAATTTCTAGCCTGTTCAGTAAAATAGAATGGTCAGTGGTGTCAAATGCTGCACTTAAGTCCAACAACATAATTACAGTGGAGTTTCCTTCATCAGAGGATATCAGAATGTCATTTACAACCCACGTTAGTGCTGTTTCTGTACTATGACCAGTGCAGAAACCAGACTGGAATTTCTCAAATAAATTGTAATGCGTAATGTGTAACTGAAGCTGATTGTCAACTACTTTTCCTAGTATTTTAGAGAGAAAGGGTACATTTGAAATAGGCCTATAATTATTTAGAGTGTGGGTTTAGGTCTGACTTTTTAAGCAATGGTTTAATAAATTACATTTTTAGTGCTTCAGGTACTGTGCCATGCAATAATGAGCTATTGATAATGTTTAAAATAGGTGCTGCAAGAACATCCATTGCACTTTAAACTAGTTTTGTTGGCACTGGATCTAGGGAACAAGTAGTGGGATTCATTTTGAGATTAACATTAAGACTTCCTGCTCAGTTACAGGATTAAAATTACTAAAGTGCTGAATGCAATGTGAGGCAGGGTCTGCTAAGCTAGTATTTGGTTTGTACTGTGGTAATGAGATCTGGGATATTATATTTTTAATTTTCTCATTGAAGAAGTTCATAAAGTCTTTACTGCTAATATCTGTTGGAATTTTGCACCGTAGATCTGAATTCCCATTTGTTAATTTAGCTGACTGTTCTAAATAGTACCCAGAGGATTTTTATTATTGCTATCTATTATTGTAGAATAGTATTCTAAACGAGCATTAAAAAGGGCTTTTTAATATTTATTAACACTCTCTGTCCATGCAAATTGAAAACATGTAGCTTTGTTGTTCTCCATCTGCACTCCAGTTTTCGACACTAATTTAAGTGTGCTTTGATCACTTTTGTTTTAAGGGGAGCCACTGTGTCCAGAGCATTTCTCAAGGACACATTATAATGTGATGTTAGCTGATCTAAATTGTTTTCCTCGCTTACATTTGATGTTAACAGATCTAAATGGTTTTCCACAATTATACTCGACTTACTCAAAGTATCTACAAATTTTGAAGCAGAATTACAATCTAGATGTCGCACTGTCTTTGTTTTAATTTGTGAGTTTGTTGGCAAGGGCAAGACTAAGTCAAATAAAACATTTGCTAAAAGTGTCAGTTTCCACATCAATGTGTACATTGAAATCCCCCATCAGTACTACATGATCATAATTTATAGCCAAATCAGATAGAAGGTTGCTAAATTCAGTCATGAACAATGAATATGGCCCAGGTGGTCTGTAGACTATAATTGTGTTGGAATCTGTTTTAATATTTAAAATGAATGCCTCAAAGGATGTAAAGTTGCCTAGATTTTTACGACGTGATTTGCATTTTGTTATAATGAACTATTCCAAGTCCTCCTCCTCGACCAGAATCTGTAGACTTATGAAGGAACAGTATCCATCTGGTAATGCCTCAGCTAGGGGAACAGTGTCATATTTGCTAAGCCAGGTTTCACCAACGACATTGTGACAGAACCCAGGATTATAGTCCATGAGCGCCACTATTGTCTTCCCAAGGCAAAGAAGGCAGAAGTGGAGCTTGAAATCAAGTGCATACTGGACTTAAGAGTAATAGGAGAAAGCTATAGTTCCTGGTCCACTCCAATAGTCTTGGTTACTAAGCCAGACAGAAGTTGGAGGTTTTGCAGTGACTTCCGTCGACTTAATCAAGTCTCCCAATTTGATGCTTATCCAATGCCTCGAGTGGACTACCTCCTTGAAAGGCTTGGACAAGCAAATTATTTGACCACACTTGATATGACAAAAGGGGTACTGGCAGGTCCTTTTAACGGACTCTGCAAAGTTCAAGAGCGCGTTTAGCACATTTGAATGAAGCTAAATATTTAGGCTTCCTGGTGGGCCATGGTACTGTGAAGCCACAGTGTTCTAAAATAGATGCCATTTTGAAATGGCCCCGTCCGTGAACCAAGCAGCAAGTCCAAGAATTTCTCGGTTTAGCCGGGTATTACCACCAGTTTGTACCTCAGTTTTCAGAGAGAGCTGCACCCTTCAGTGATTTAACAAAGAAGAGGGTTCGTAATATTATGGTATAGACTGATATGACAGAGGCTGCATTCTGCGACTTAAAGCAAGCCCTGACATCGGCACCAGTTTTGAAAGCCCAACTTTTCGCTTCCTATTATTCTCCAGATGGATGCTTCAGACAGAGGCCTAGGAGCCATGCTGAGCCAGAGCATCAATGGTGCTGAATTCACCGTCATGTTAATGAGCCAGAAACTGCTGGATCAGGAGACCAGGTATGCGGCAGTGGAAAGAGAGTCTCTCACAATCAAATGGGAGTTTACACAGTTGAGGTACTACATCTTCAGTCATTAATTTACACTTGTTACGGACCATGCACATTTACAGTGGATGGCCCTACACAGGGAGTCACCAGGTGGTTTCTTGACCTTCAACTGTATAAGTTTTCGCTCATTCATCATAAGGGCTCTCTCCACACCAACAGCAAAGCTCTCTCTCATGTTCACGACCTCTCGGTGCAGGACACCTGACCCGATGGGTCTGGGCTGAGCGAGAGGCCTTGTTACACACGTGTGATTAGGAGACAACTAAAGGCCCTGAATAATAGTAATTGCTTGTCTGACCAGGAGATGGTGAGGTGCACTAATTGTCTCTCTCAATCCCTTACAGATCATTCTTGAAAACACTGCCCGGTTCAGGCACCTCTAATGATGTCACTTCCGTGTCCGGTGACTCTGATGATGTCACTTCCGGTTTTGGCTCTACCAATGGTGTCACTTCTAGTCTAGATGACGTCACTCCCAGTTTTGACTCTGATGACATCATATCCTCCACTGGGGCCTTACGCATAACGCCATATTTAGAATTCACACTAAAACATGGCATACGGACAAAAGCGGAAATGTTCATACTTACAAAAAAATCCATATGCATAAATCTGTTTGCACGCCAACTTCCACGTTCTTCCGCTACATACATCCCAGTCAGTGTGAAAACTAACGCACGAGCACGTGCCTGCTGCCACTCCCCAACTCTTCCCAGAATTACGCCTCTTTGAATATGTAAATCAATATAAATAGAACTTAAGCTCAGCGTTCAAATTCAATGTAGTTGTCTATTTTTTAAGGTAAGCCCTCAGGATTAAACGTTATAAGACACACAGCCTAGATGGTTACATCACAGTTGCTTATTTAAATATTTAATGATTGCTTTAATACACCAATGCACCAGTATTCTAGGTTGGGCTAATAAAAGTGTTTGACTGTTTGCTACAACTTTGAATTCACATTAGAAAGTGCCTGTGATCATGTCAGTATGTCAAAATTGGGTTTAATGTAAAGTCAGTCAGCCATTTATCAAAGTCAAACAAAAATAGATGTTTTATTTTTAAGTTAAGCTCTCAGGATAACATGTTATAGCTCAAAGTGTGTAGATGTGTAGATTATCATAGCACACTTGTTCATTCAAATACTTAATGATTGATCATTTTCAAATGCCATTAATTTGAATAGGAACAACAAAAATGTTTCCAAGAACAAATGACCCAGCTCTCTCTCAATTAAATTATGTTTTAAAATACGCTAACTGCTAGGAAAGCTGAGTGGTGTTAGAAATATTAAGGGATAGATCCCGTACTGTCTTAAACTTGAGCGAAAATGTTTGGATACAAATATAAGACAAATTCATACCCATCAGTACATAATGAGTAAATTTTGATTTGATATTCATGATCAGCACCCAAACATCTATAAGAAACACCCAACAGTCTTCAAGAAGCAAAAACTTTGTTGTGCGTGCCCCTGTCTGGTAGCATTGAAAGTTCAACTCAAAATCTTTCTGTATTCTTTGTTCCATAAATTAGCACCATTTTATATTTGTGTCCTTTACATTGCTTGATCTGCATATAGCACTTAATTTTTATTATGTTTATCATTATTGCTGCATAGCCTGTGTCATAGTTTCTACCACTGTGGTCATGGATTTAAAAACTTCTCAACAATCACTAGATAAAAGTTATCTTTTGTTATACACTTAACTATTAAAGTGCCTTGAGAAGTAACATGCAGGAAACAGTATTGTATAAAATTATAACTAGTTCATTGATTTAATACATTTTTAATTATTTTAATATGTTAAATAATCTTAATATCTATTAAAAACTTTATTTGAATAATATGTCAGTCATGTGAACTTTTAAAGCATTCTGCACACATAATTTCATAAAAAGATTATTTTCTTGGTCTTGAATATAAAGCCACTTTAAACAACCTGCGATTAAATCTGAATCCAAAATGCTCATACACCATAGTTTATTTTAAACTGAAAGATTCTATTTACTCTGTAAAAATAAATAAATAAATGCAAGTCAAATGTTACACCATCTAGATATTATATTTGTTAAAATAAAACTATAATGGATATTTTACTCAGTTTTATATATATCTTAAGATGGCCATGATAAAATTTATCCTAGCAAATTATACAGAAAGTGAAATTACTATAAAAAAGACAATATATTTTAGTTTTTGACACACCATGCCTGTAACTTCCAGAAACTGATACGTTTGCTGTAGTCATGTTTCCTAAATGATGAGCTTGTTATTATGTAAAGTGTGGTTGCACTTAATTTTTAGTATGGTTGGTTTTTTCCTTTTCATGACCACATTTTTTTAATTATGATCTCTGCCTGCTTTGATTTTCTAAATGCGATATCTTAATCAGTGTCACACACATGAAATTAGGAGAATTAGGAGCAGACCAAGTGTAAGTAATTAGCCACCAGGCCACGGGGTGGCAGGGTGCGCTAAACCTACTTCTGTTATCTCCACAGGCCAAATACGGGAAAACCTACCTGATTTAACAACAACAACCCCACTTTCTGGTTTTGGAACCAAGAAAGACAGCACTTCCATTTCTGGTGCCAAGGAAGACGTAATTTCCAGTTCTGGCACCAAGGAAGACATCACTTCCATTTTTTCGCGTTTAAAACCGACACCATCTCACCACTCAGACATTTCAGTTTGGAACTCAACCACAGTACTACTTGCTTAATTCATTACCCTTTTGCAGCCATGGACAGTATACAGGTGGCTGCCCCAAACCTTCATTGTGTGTTGTAATTTCATGAGAGCTACATTTGTCACTTTCTCTTCAACAGTATATTTTACTTTATTTATATTACAAATATATTACAATAAAGGAATGTAAGCATAATCATTTTATTATTCAACCATTGTAACATTTTATGTAATGAAACAGCAAACTGTAAAATGACTTTCTGACAGTTTACATTATTCATCAAATCAACTAAGTCCTTTTGAGCAGCTCTCCTTCATTACATAAATATCTGCACTTTTATTGTACAGAAAAAATACAATCATTTATGGACTTGCTTGGTTTAAAACAACATTAAAGTCTGTTTTTCACCCACCACTGCATTTAGGCTCACTTAATCATATTTTGACAGTCCTCTAACTAGAATATATTGTTTCAGTTGTTGGCATAAATTGAGAAGTTCTTTGTGTTCTGTATCCTTTACTGTGCTTGTCTATCACCTAAAATTAAAAAGCAATATTAATAAATAAACATACATTAAAAACTTTTAGCAACACTTTAAATGTGTCTTACTAAGGAAGATTGTAACTAGTCAGTAATTTCCAGTATAACCATAACGTAAAACAGGTATTTTGCTTTTATTTTTTGTGTAACGATACTGATATAAGTAAGAACACAATCAGGTATGAGATAATAATTGATTAGTAACTATACTATACAGTTTTTCAGACCCAACTGTCTATGCCTGACATACTGTACAGATGAGTAAAGATAATACAGCAAGTTAAAAAAGGCTGCTCTGAATGACATTACCAAATTATCCATCCATCCATCCATTTTCTAACCCGCTGAATCCAACCACAGGGTCACGGGGGTCTGCTGGAGCCAATCCCAGGGCACAAGGCAGGAACCAATCCTGGGCAGGGTGCCAACCCACCGCAGGACACACAAACACACCAGGGCCAATTTAGAATCGCCAATCCACCTAACCTGCATGTCTTTGGATTGTGGGAGGAAACCCACGCAGACACGGGAGAACATGCAACTCCACAAGAGGAGGACCCGAAGCGAACCCGGTCTCCTAACTGCAAAGCAGCAGCGCCACCACTGCTTCACCATGCCACCCTTGCCAAATTATGACTACATTAATAAATTCTTTAATAAAAGCTTTTTTTTATACAAAGGCTTAGTTTGACTTGCATCATTTAAAAATACTTTCACTAATTTAAATCTACGGAAAGGAAACAAGGATTCAAGAAATTCAAATCAAACAAAGCCATTTCCTCTTTACTGATTATTTACAGAGGAGGTGAATTTTATGGCTGCATTTCACTTTTGACTTTTATGCTTAATGAAACTATCCATTTGGAAAAACAAAAACATTCAATTAGGCTTTCAAAATATCCTGACTAAAAGCTTCTTTACATGATAAACAAATGAACAATTTAATAAAAATATGAACTTGTCTTTAAAATATTGATAAAAAGTCAATAAAAATTGCCCTTACATATAATATAAAAATAAATAACTTATTTACTATTTTAATTTACATTATCTAAACAGAATACTCTGACTCTTTTTAAAATAGCTCTTTTATATATATATATATATATATATATATATATATATATATATATATATATATAATGTAATAAATAATCTCCTCTCTCCAGTCACATTCTCCTGAGATGACCTCTGATTCATGGATTTAAAAGGGCCTAACAAAATATCTCCCCCCACTTCTTCCACCCCCGATAAATCCTGCCATAGCAGTGACCCCTTGCAGCCCTAGACACCTGGGATAGGAAGATACTGTATTAAAATAATTAGAGCAGAGTAAAAACAAAATAATTCACATAACATTTATTCATCTCTGAACTGCACAGGAGTACACCCCTTGTACTCCTGAGTTGGCATCTACGCTTACAGTATGTCTTCTTCTGTAGGGCCCATTCTAATAGGCTTTAGTGGCACACCCGGCCTATAAAAAAGCAGATTTAACCCTCAATTTGCATTACAAACTAAATGCCTAAACTCCATCTTGTACCAGGACCGGCCTGGACTTTATCTGATAACAAAGGTGTATGCTTGTAAATCGGTGTTGAACTGACATCTTTCCAGAGGCCCATCTACAGGCTTCTCAAACCAGATGGCACAAAGTGGACTTAAGCAAGAACAAAGACCTATAATTCAAGGGATGACAACTATGATAGACAGAATAACTCATCTATTATAAGACAATTATTTTGTAACTGGAAGTGACTTTAATCCAATCAGGAGGAGGTTCAAACTTCCTTTAAAACCACATGCACCCAATCTCTCATGGAGAGAAGAAACGAGAGGTGGAGAATGTAAAATTAAGAAAAATTCGGGGATTTACACTGGACACCTTCTCTGGGATTCTTTCAGGAAAGGAGAACTCTCCAAAATGATTGTAAACCTCTGAAACCTGTTCACTGAACTTAAAAGCTATATGCCACTCTTCCTGTTATGCTTCAGTCAGCAGTTTTCCCCAACTGGGGTTCAAAGTTGTGTTTTGAGTCTGTTTTGTCTAATTTTATTTCAGTTATTTGTATTAATGTTTATTTTATTTATTATGTATTTTTTTCTGTTTGTATGTTGGAAAAGGGGAAGGGCCTTAGTTATATCCTTTGTGGGTGTATCCAGCAGGCGGTGCTCTTTCTCCCCTGGGATGTGTTTTTGGATGCAGAATTGACTAGAACCAATACCATCCCTTTTTTACCCATAGGGGAATATAATTATAAGAGAGAAATATGACACAAAATGTATATATGTATTTAAATTGCTTTAAGAGATAACATTCATTCCCAGAATATAATGCATAATTCTGTAGAGAAAGCCACAAAATGAAACCTTTCATAATGGCTAACACAGTACAACATCCTAGTACTACATGAATAATTCTGTATACATAGAAACAAAAGGACATCTCAGCCAAGTGGGAGAATACTAACACATATGTCCCATCTAGTGAGGAATGTCGGTGGCATAGTCTGACGGTTCTGATGTTGTGCTGAATACTTGTCATTATAAACACTCACATACTTGCACATTCATAGACTCCTGTCAGATATGGGCAACCACCAGAAGAACTGGCTGGTTATACCTTCACAGACTGGCTTTTTAAAATATATTGGTCATGCAGACATCAGCACCTTTTAAAATAATTGCATGCATCCTGTGTTCTGCCAATCTCCCTAACCTGACTTACATCTATCATTTGTCAATTTCTCGATTAAATTGCATGGCTTTGCAAAATAAATTTCACAAATTACATTTGGCACAAATAACCTTATTGCTACAGTCAGTGGTCCCAAAAGGGGTGGGGCCACCTGCTCATCATTGGCAGTAACGGCCCTCCACCATTTTTATGGGAGGGACTCCCAAAGTCCCTGCCGGTTCATTGAACATGCTGGGGAGTGGAATGTTTTCTTTTGTTTCTGTGCTTTTGCTATTGTTTTGTGATTTTCTAAATTTTGAACCCTTGCTCTGTTTTGCCTTGCCTCTGGATTTTGTAATGGGACTGTGTTTATCAATATTTTTTGAACCTCTGCTGTGTTTCGACCACCACCTTTGGATTCTGTTTTGGGACTTGTTTGCCGTGTCTGCCTTACCTCTTCAGGCATCTCCTTTGTGATCTTTGGAATACTGGGACTTGCAAAGCCTTTTGCTAAAATTAACTTTTTATTTTCATAAGATTTGTCCATTTGAATATCTAGTGGGCAACTTTTGAAAGTGGTTTGGCACCATTTTGCTGTCAGAACTCAAGCATTTCATGATACTTCCTTGGAGATCTCACACTGACAAACTCTTTTCTTTGTGGTCCAGAAACTGAGACCCAGTCTGTCAAGCTAAAGTTGTGTGACAGTAGTCTGAGAAGGCTGAGAAGCCATTACATCAAGAAGGGAACTTCAGCATCTAAACTCTTGGGATAGAATAAGTAGTGCCTTTTCCCTATGAAGTGGAAAAAGGACAGAAGAAAGCAAGATGAGAAGGTAGCAGCACAGTACTGACAAGTATCATGCAGCAAAGAGAAAGAGTGCACTCCAATTGCATGAGAAATCTTCCACTTGAACCCGGACCAAACCAACAACAAAGCAACAACTCCCACAACAGATAACAGCAGACATCACCTTTAAAGACTTGGTATCGTAATAATGCTAAATACCAGTAAACTACCAGCCTATATATGTTTACCTGTTTAGTTTGTCTGCGTCCAGCCTTATATGTCTATATATTTATACATAGTCACATGTGTGCATGGGAGATGGTTTATGGTCACTCTGAAGACCAGCCAAAGAACCTGCCACTCAATGACCTCCCATCTAGTCCCTTGAATCCACTGTGGACTATGGCCAGCAGCTTATCCCGGCCAATACCCCAAGCCGTCAGGTGGAGCCCTCCCTGCACTGTGGAGATGCCCCGAATTCCAGCAGGGCATCATGGATCTTGGAGTTTCCCTTCACAGCTCTGCTGGATAACGTGGGGGCCACCAGAGGATGCTGCAAGGAGGCTCAAGGACTCATATGTTCAGTATAGCTCGGAAGTACTTCACAGTCATGAGGAGAGAAGAAATAAAGTACTCCGGCTGAAGAAAGAGTAGTTTTCACCTGACCTGGAAGTGCTGGGTAATCACATGGACTGGGGGATCAGAACCACTTCCGGGTCAAGGACTATAAAGGACTGTTGGAAACCCCAGCATGTGAGCTGAGTTGGGAGGAAGTGTGACAACACGTCTGGGAGTGGAGGATTTGATTATTGTATTGTTAGTATTGAGAATTGTATTGTTTATTGAGTATAGTGGAGGTGGAGGTGCTTTGTGCACTTTATTATTGTAAGAATAATATTATTTGGACTTTTATCTGGTGTCTGGCATCTGGTCCGAGGGTTCAAGGGGATGACAGCGCCCCCTATCTGTCATACCACCCATCAATGAAGTCACTTCCAATTTCCAGAGCACTCCAACTAATGAATTTAGTTCTAGTTCTGGCATCCCCTGAACACTCCTCTTCCTGTTGCCACCATATTTATATGTTAGTCAGTTCTGTCTTGGATTCCTGACTGTAAACACATGCTTTACCTATTTTCAACAGCTTTTTCAAAGTAGATGGGGTGGCCATCCCCCAAATCTTTTGTGACTCTCCTGTTCTTATTACAATATATATATACATATGTATGCATTAATCATACTTCTATAATTTTTGTGTTCATTAATAAATTATATTATTTTGTTTTTTAAAATGAGTGTGCCTCAGTTACCTTCGCACAAGTCTAAAGACTGGAGACCCCCTCCTACAACAGAGAAATGTAAGGTAAATGAAGTTGGAGCCTTGCACAATTATTTGAATAATTATCGACATTGCCAAAGGCAAAACTGATGATTAATTACCCAACTTAAAATTGACTAAGTTCCTACATTTAAATTGAATTTCCCGGGTGGGCAAGTTAAAGTTTCTATTTTAAAATCCTACACTGCTGACTCATTTGATTCTTCACAAACATGACTTCTTTCAATTGTGTTTAGTATTAGAATCGACTTTGCACTGAGAATACCTCAGTACAGAAGAAGGAGTTTGAAGTTAGAGTAATATGTCCATCCATCTATTTCCCAACTCTGTTGTCTATTTCATGGTATCATCATCTAATGCAAGAAACAGCATTATATGACATGCCATTCTCTCTAAGGGAACACTCATTCACAAATCAGGCCAGTTTACAGTTGCCAGTTAATCTTGCCTACATGTTTTTTTGGATTTTTATTGGGAAAACAGTTGAACACAGCAAGGAGAACAAACATAATCCATACTGAACTGTGCTCAGAGAAAAATGAGCTGTGAGGAAGCAGCAATAACCTCTCCACCACCAAGCAATTCTGGAGAACATTATAACATTAATAAAACAGATTTGACAAGAACAGGACATTTAGCCCAACAAGCTCATCAATCTTATTCACCTAACTCCTCCACAGTTTTGAAAGCACTAAAGTACTCAATTTATGTATGCCTGCTGCTCTCTGTGTGAAGGAAAACTTTCTATCATTTGTCTGAAATTTGTCCTTAATGAATTTGAAACTGTGTGCTCATGTTCTTGTTGAAGAATTTATTTTGAAGTAACAGCTGGGATGCACTGTACTGATTACCTTAATAATAAAAATATCAGTCATGTCATCTGTAAGTCTCTGTTTACTTAAACTGAAAAGGTTTAACTCCTTCAACTTTTGACCTTCATAGTTAATACCTCTTAGCTATGAGGCCAGTGCAATTTTTTATTCTATGGTGTGCTGGTTGGTAACATTCATCCCACCGAATCAACAATCTATTTAAAACGACAGGCTCATATATGGGACACAATATGTACATGCTGGAGGTAGTAGCAACCTCTGATTTTGGTGTGTGTTCTGACCACAGTCTGTCTATCTATCTATCTATCTATCTATCTATCTATCTATCTATCTATCTATCTATCTATCTATCTATCTATCTATCTATCTATCTATCTATCTATCACTGTTATGGCCAAAGTCCGAAATCAGCCAAAGTAAGAAGTGTCTGACCAAATCGGGAAATGGGCAATGTTGCTGTAAATTGACCAACCAATGTCCGATCTTTCCTTGATTTCGGGATTTGGCCAGCCAGTTTGAAACAGCATTTGTGATCGGCTAAAGTCTGAACAATCTCTTTATTTTATGAATATCCATCATCACTTCTTACAATAGTACGAACTTTTATGACATTTTGAATTGCACAATAGTTTCTTATTTCTACATTTGCAGTGATTTGTTGCACACTTAGTAGTGCAATTGCATCGATTGTAGCCTTGGCCACCGGTCAGTAATTGGGAAGACGCGACTGTTCATAATGATTTTTCTTCTGTGCCTACAGATTCCAGTGTGAGGAGTTTCTCACGCAGAATTGGAAAACTCACTTCTGGAATACAGTTGTTTGAGAACACCATTTTCTGTTCCCAGCTTTTAGAAAGCGTCCTTGGTGTTCATGACAACTGCAAAAACGCTTCTTGGAAAACTGTGACCTCTGTCAACATCTGGTATACAGATGTGTACATTATCTCCAACTTTCACTGGTGGGAATTTTGCATCTGAATTTTTAAAAATCTTCGCACCTTGAGCTTGCAACTAACAAGCTCTATCTAAAGAGCTTCTCTAAAAAGTCAGTTTTCCTTCTTAAGACAAATAAAACTCTATCTATCGTGACTTTTCTTGTGGTATCTCATCTAAATTGTTTTACAAATTAAGATAATATCATATGCAGATCTCAGATTGTATGCTTTTGTTGTTTCCTCACAGAATTCCAGCATATTAAAATAACAGTGGCATTTAAAGCCAATTTTAGCCTTAGGCAGGATTGATGGACAACACACCCCCTTGTTCTACATAATAGGTAGTCATTGTTCTTAAACTTTGACATATTGTGGTAGTCCTCCTCAGTGTCTGGAATGTGTGCTCCTTAATTTTCAAAAATGGCGCTCATCTAAACATTTTTTCTTGCTATGTGATGCTCAATAATTTTTTAAGTAATTGCTTCCACTGTTTTACTTGTGATGCATGTTCAGCTTATAGGTCTATAGTTACCTGGATGTGCCTTATAGGCACTCTAGGTTAATATACTCTGGTAGCAACACTTTAGCAGAATTCATATTGTTTAATATAAGCAGCATTCTCTCATCTACATCTTCCAGAACTCAAAGTATCTCCTTGATAACTCCTGGTACTGCTGCAAGGTTATCAACTTCTATGTACTGCATGTATAAACTTAAAAAAGTTTACAATATTCAATAATTCAGTCTGTATATTTTAGCTCTTTAAAGGTGTCTAATGCACTTCACCACCTTCTTGACTATTCTTTTCTCTTAATCTTTGAGGTCATCTTTACTTTTTATGCTATATTTCTCTAAAACCGCTGTATAGCTTCCTAATATCCCTTTTAGCCAATATTGTCTTGCTCCCATAATCTCAAGAGTTAGCAATGGAGTTAATTCTCTTTTACGCCATGGACAACACTTTTTTTCTTTGTGCTTCTTTCTTAACCCTTCATGTGTCATGTATTGAGTTCTCTTTAATTAGTTACTTCTTCTAAACATCTGGATATTCATTCCTTTGCTAATTTTTCTCAATAAAAGTTAAGATAACTGCCCTATATTTATTATAATTGACTATATAACTTTTTTAGTAAATGTAAAAAGCTTTGCTAATTTCCAGTCTTCATTTCTAAACACAATGATCTTCAATAAACTTACTAAAATATTGAAATACTTCCTAATTAACAATAAATTATATGTAAATTAATCATTACCTGTGCACAGAGTCAGATCATTTTGATTTTTTGTGTAGTTGGAGCTAGATGGAGCTAGATCCATTTCTAGCTCTTTTTGAGTATTTTTTTTTATTACAATCTTGTGCTATACCGTAGTCAAATAGATTATAAGAACCAGGACCTATAAAAACACAAATAAACAATACCTTAGAAAACAATAGGCTAATTGCCCTGCTCAGGGCAAAGTGAGGCATTGAAACATCAACATTGTAATTTAAAACCCACACCATAATGTCACAATAACAAAGAGGAAAAAAAAACTGAATATATGTATTACAACTTTGGTAATGTAGTTGGTGTTATTTTTCACTAATTCAACCATTGTTGTATTACAATAATTTACTATTTCAGTTGAATCCGTTTTAAAATTGACATTTTCTAGATACAAGTGATTAATCTTCAATTTACCATTCTTCATCCACCAAAGTAATTTCCTAATTTGGAAGCATGGTTTCAAGGTGGCAACTTAATTGTTTTGCAACCTAAAAGCCACTTTACAGTATCTAATTATGAGGAGCTGAATAATCTAGAGGTGATGGGGAATAATGTAACAATGCTAAATTGGATACAGTTCACACGGTGTGGAAGAAAAACTCAAATATGCTTTGTGCTGCAATTAAAGATTTTAACTATAAGCAGACACAGAAATAAAACATACATTATATTTAATATACAACTTCATACTAATAAAGCAAAAATTTATGTAATCTAATAGATTATACTTTATTTGTCCCCTTTGGGAAATTTAAATTTTGCCAAGCTCCAAAAATAAATTAATAAAAACAAAAAACAACTCCCACAAACACACATATTACTTCTGGCTTGGATAACAGAGAGATGCTAATGACAGACATGTAACTGGCAGTAAGATGAGGTCAGAACTGTTCAGATTGTACCACATGTTTATATTTGAATTCATTATATTTGGAGGGTCCATCTTATATTGTCCACAATGGAACATGCCTAATAGACATGTCCTTCATTTTTGAAGTCAGTAGCATTCAGAATGATTCATCAGAAAGATGTTTGTATAGAGTTGATAATTTCTGTTGCTGAGTCATGATGTATGATGTAACTTACTTTCCTAGGAACATGAGTGACATGAATGAATTCAGTCTGCACTTCAATGTCTGGGTCACACATTTTAGCTTTGATTGTACTGTGCTCCTTTATTGCTATTGCACAATCTCTAGTCCCTCCTGCTTTTTCCATTCAGTTTGATGAAACTCACCAGCAGTAAGATAGATAGATAGATAGATAGATAGATAGATAGATAGATAGATAGATAGATAGATAGATAGATAGATAGATAGATAGATAGATAGATAGATAGATAGATAGATACTTTATTAATCCCAAGGGGAAATTCACATAATCCAGCAACAGCATACTGATACAAAAAACAATATTAAATTAAATAGTAATAAAACTGCATGTAAAAGAAGACAATAACTTTGAATAATGTTAGCATTTACCCCTGAACTAAAGAGTCGCATAGTGTTGGGGAGGAATGATCTCCTCAGTCTGTCACTGGAGCAGGACAGTGACAGCAGTCTGAGATGATACTGTTCAGTGGATTTAGTGGATTCTCCATGATTGACAGGAGCTTGCTCAGTGCACATCACTCTACCAGAGATTTTAAACTGTCCAGTTTCATTCCTACAATAGAGCCTGCGAACTTTTGCACATGGCCGGACTCCAAATCGTATTGGAAGTCTGATGTATATAGGCTGAACAGGACCGGAGAAAGTACAGTCCCCTGTGGCGCTCCTGTGTTGCTGACCTCAATTTCAGACCTGCAGTTCGAGACGCACATACTGAGGTCTGTCTGTAAGATAGTTCACGATCCATGCCACCAGGTGTGAATCTACTCCCATCTCTGTCAGCTTGTCCCTAAGCAGCAGAGGTTGGATGGTGTTGAAGGCACTAGAGAAGTCCAAAAACATAATTCTTGCAGCACCACTGCCTCTGTCCAAGTGGGAGAGGGATCGGTGTAGCATATAGATGAAATAAAAGGTTTAAGCCGCTTCTTCTATGTAGTACATAAAATATCACATTACCTGAACTTGCTGCAACAATATACATGTAAAAGCAATGGAACAGTTCTCATTGTATGAAGTTAGGCCTTTCTGAATCCTTTCACCTTGTTTTTGTCCTCATTCCAGATCTTAACTTCTTCCATCTGCAGATGAGCTTGTAACTTTTTTCCTTGCTCTGGATATTCACCTGTTTCATTTTCAGACAAGCAGTTTTTTACCACACTGTTAGCAGGTGAATTTAGGAATGTTTAATATATGCCACTTTATTTTTCCTGAGTCTCTTATAGTCAGATGTTATAGATGTGGGTCAGATCATTTATAATCACCCCATGATATTTTTCAAGTTCACAACTAGCCTGAGAGTTGTAATCAAAAATATGTTGTATTTGCTTTGTCATGTGCAAAGTATTTGAATGGAGTATAAGCAAAGCTGAAAAAATTAATGATTTTAAACATACAGTGACAGTGGGATGACATGGTATTCATACAGATAAAGTGTTCTGCTTTTGCCTGTTTGAGTGCTTGGAACTCTTGATGTAAAGTAAACTCCTTCCAGCTCTAGAGAACGCTTGCTTAACAGAAAAGCCTATTACAGCCTATTAATGGTGCTTTTAATGACTCAGTTTCATTTTTTCTTCTCTCTTTACGTGTATTACTGTAAGTGTTTTTAGCAAAACGGGCATAAATGGTAAACTGGTCTGTACATGTAACAAACAAAGAAAAACTGCTTTGAAGAGCAGAGCCTGCCCAGATTTGATCCAATAATGTCTTAGTAATTGAAAGTGTCCTTGAATGTGCTATTTAAAATGAGATTTTTTTTAATTAATAATTTTCCAAGAACGGTTTTGAATGTGCAAGCAATGTCTAAAATATTAGTACCACCTCAGTATTTTTAAACTATCAAAGTACTATGAACTGGGAATATAAACTCATTATGCAAAGACATGGCTATTGCTAAACATTTACATCATAATTTCTGGACAGGAATAAAGTTGATAATCCCTTTTTCTTTTAAATCAACTGTTTACAGATTGAAGCAAGTCTTCATTTTGTTCTAAAAATATTATAATTTCCAATTACATTTACAATATCTGTGCAGTTGCATGGAGCTTGTTGCAGTTTTTGATGCCCACAAGGTAAACATTATGCAACATGTACTATATTTACAGCATTTACATAATATATTGTAGGGGAAAATGAATACTACATATTTGTAACTGTATTTGTAAACATGTTTGTTAGTGGAATATCTCAAAATGATTTATTGCTAATAATCATAATTTGAATATAATTTGAATGTCATTGACTATGTTACCAAAGCCAAAACAACACATGCATTTACAATGGTAGATTTCCTATGGTGTAGGAGCAAGCAATTTCAGAAAGTAGATATACATACAGATATACTGTATATAAACATATTTATACTGTTTGTGCATGTTTCATGTACAAACCTGGACAACTTCATATTATTTTAATTTAACACCAATACTGTATTACTACTTTAGTATTTTATAGCATGCCATTACATTAAACCAGATTAGGTTTAATTAGGTAAACTTTATTAATCCCAAGGGAAAAGTAAATGCATACAGCAGCAGAAACATAAAAAACAAAGATACAAACTCACAGGACAAATAATACAGCAACAATCAATCAATAAATGTATATTATGCAGAAATAATAACATTCATTTAAAGGTTGTGAATAATTAGTCTAATACAACAGAAGAAAGTACTGAATTGCCTGATAGAAGTAGCAGAAAACATCCCCAGAAGCACTTCTTAGTACATTGTGGAAAAATGAACCGGTGGCTAAAAGTGCTTCAAAAGAGCATTTCATAGAAGGGATGGAGAGATTATTTATGAAGGCATGCAGTTTTGCACTATCTGCTTTTTCACAATAGCTTCCAGTGTGTCCAGTGTTAGCCCTGTCATGAAGCAGATCTTCCTGAAAAGTTTGCACAGGCATTGTGTGCCTTTTGTACATTCCCATTCTAAAAGTTTAATGACTATGCCACAGAAAATTAAAATATAATTTTTCAGAGCTGTTTTTGCCCATGACTGTTTGCAAATATTGTGATTGTAATGCCCAGAGCAGCATAAACCCTACAATGTTATATTTAGGATTTATGCAACAAGCCCTTTAGGGTAAATTTTCAATCCAGTAATGATAACATTGTTTTGAATGAATACCTTTTGCAAAAGTTGTAAATGTATTTGAAAAATAATTTTTTGTCAGTTGTGTGAATGTCTCTGAATTTAAATATATATACATTATATGTTGTCACACATGCACGCTTGGGAGGCAGCAACAGGGTCTGGTTGATTCAGAAGTGCCGATATGCGGGGCTAACCATGTGCACTAATGCCTTCTCTCCTTCCTTGCAGAAACAAGTAAAATCTAACCCACTTCCTTTCAGCTACAGAACATACCCTTGATAACATCATTTCCTTCCTTCGCTCTACATGATCTGCCTTTTCCTTTCCCTTGACTATAAAGGAACCACATATTCTTCCCTGTGAAAGTCTTGTGTTGGACTCAGTCACACACATCTAATGTTCATTTACTTTATTACATTGAACTTATTCCTAAATTGTCCCTAGTGTGTGCTTGGTGTGTGTGTGTGTCTGTGGTGGCTGGCGCCTGCCATGGGTTTGTACCTGCATTGTGCCCTGTGCTGGCTAGGATTAGGTCCAGCAAATCCCCGTGACCCTGTGTTAGGATATAACTGGTTGGCTGACCTTAGAGTATACAAGGCTAATACCCCCAAATCTTTATCTCTTGTCCTTGTCAGTCTACAATATCTATCTATCTATCTATCTATCTATATATATATATATATATATATATATATATATATATATATATATATATATATATATATATATATATATATATATATATATATATATATATACTCAGCATAAAAAGAAACGTCCTTTTCCAGGACTGTGTATTTCAACAATAATGTTTTATAAATTCAAATAACTTTACAGATCTTCATTGTAAAGGGTTTAAACAATGTTTTCCATGCATGTTCAATTACCCATAATCAATTAACATGCACCTGTGGAATGGTCGTTAAGACCTTAACAGCTTACAGAAAGTAGGCATTTAAGGTCACAGTTCTAAAATGCAGGACACTAAAGAGACTTGTCTACCGACTGTGAAAAACAAAAGAAAGATGCCCAGGGTCCCTGCACATCTGCGTGAATGTGCATTCGGCATGCTGCAGGGAGGCATGAGGACTGCTGATGTGGCTAGGGCAATAAATTGCCATGTCCGCACTGTGAGACGCCTAAGACAGCGCTACAGGGAGACAGGAAGGACAGCTGATCATCCTCGCAGTGGAAGAGCCTGGATTTCAATCCCACTGAGCACGTCTGGGACCTGTTGGATCGCAGGGTGAGGGCTAGGGCCATTCCCCCCAGAAATGTCCAGGAACTTGCAGGTGCCTTGGTGGAAAAGTGGGGTAACATCTCACAGCAAGAACTGACAAATCTGGTCCAGTCCATGAGGAGGAGATGCACTGCAGTACTTCAAGCAGCTGGTGGCCACACACAGATACTGACTGGTACTTTTGATTTTGAGCCTCCCTTCATTCAGGGACACATTGTGAAACATTTTTAGTTTATGTCTTATGGTGTTGACTCTTTTAGTGTTCATACAAATATTTACACATTAAGTTTACTGAAAGTAAAAACAGTTGAAAGTCAGAGGACGTTTCTTTTTATGCTGAGTATATATATATATATATATATATATATATATATATATATATATATATATATATATATATATATATATATATATTGCGAGGGTAAACTGCTATCTCAGCCAGTAGAGACCAGACTCCCTTACTTGGGCAGGAGGCCCAAATAGCAGAAGATCAGGAAGGAAGTGATAAGATCTCCTTTCCATGCCAAGACCCGGACATGGAAGGACATTACAGTGGCTATATCGGGGCTGGTGTCCTAACATCCCTGAGCAACACACAAGGTGGACTTGGGAACTGGGAAGGAAAGCGCAGTGGGTAACTACCTGCTATGGACAGAGCATCCCCCTGTACATTGTGCGGCAACATGCCATCTGGCAAGCCCATTATGGTCACCTGCAGAGGTGCATGGGAGTTGGGGACCACAAGGTAGAGCTCTCAAAAAATTATAACACAACTGTTGTGGTGCTGCCTGACCTGGAAGTGCTTCATGTATCAAAAGATTAACACTATAATCCCTGAAGCCTGTGAAAAAACTTCTAATCCCTTCCCACTTTAAATTCCTTCGCACCTCTCAATTAGTGTCTTTTGTGTTGCAAATGCAACACAGCCTGACTATAACTGAAGAAAAAGAAGTTGGCTTAGGGTATGCTGTTGACATGATTGTTTGAGTGGTGCAGTGGAAAGATTTTCTGACTTATGATCATGAGGTTGCGGGTTTATTTCGGGTCTGCCATGTTACCATTTTTAGTGGTGAGCTGCTATTTTTATTGCTATTATATAATACAAAATATACATTTTACTTGAATCTGTAAAAGCCGGTGTAAATTTATGGTACTTATAAAGTTATCGTTTTTTCTAGTTTTATTCTCTCAGTCATGTTCACGCTACATCCACAACAGCATCAGATCAGGAGTGGGGAGGGAGTCGCGTGAACATGACTGAGAGAATAAAACTGAAGAAAAAAGGTAAATTTTACAAATACTATAAATTTATACCTGCTCTGACGCTATTAGTTTTCAAATAATATTGCATTAGTGCAATGATGTTTTCTGATTGGTATTATTCAGGTCATAAAATTATTTCTTCAAAATGTCAGCAATACAGTGGTGCTTGAAAGTTTGTGAACCCTTCAGAATTTTCTGTATTTCTGCATACATATGACCTAAAACATCATCAGATTTTCACTCAAGTCCTAAAAGTAGATAAAGAGAAACCAGTTAAACAAATTAGACAAAAATATTATACTTGGTCATTTATTTATTAAGGAAAATTATCGAATATTAATATTTGTGATTGGCAAAAGTATGTGAACCTTTGCTTTCAGTATCTGGTGTGACCCCTTTGCAGCAATAACTGCAGCTAAACATTTCCGTAACTTTTGAACATTCCTGTACACCAGCTTGAAGGAATTTTAGCCCATTCCACTGTACAGAACAGCTTCGACTCTGGGATGTTGGTGGGTTTCCTCACATTAACTGCCCGAACAACATTTCGATTGGATTAAGGTCAGGACTTTGATTTGGCCATTCCAAAACATTAACTTAAGGTCGTTGTCTTGCTGCAAGACCCACCTTCTCATGAGAATCAGTTCATGGACAGATGTCCTGACATTTTCCTTTAGAATTCTCTGATATAATTCAGAATTTATTGTTCCATCAATGAAGGCAAGCCGTCCTGGCCCAGATACAGCAAAACATGCCCAAACCATGATATTACCACCATCATGTTTCACAGATGGGATAACGTTCTTATGCTGGAATGAAGTGTTTTCGTTTCTCCAAACATAACGCGTTTCATTTAAACCAAAAAAGTTCTATTTTCGTCTCATCCGTCCACAAAACATTCTTCCAAAAGCCTTCTGGTTTTTCCACGTGATCTTTAGCAAACTGCAGACGAGCAGCAATGTTTTTTTTTGAGAGCAGTGGCTTTCTCCTTGCAACCCTGCCATGCACACCATTGTTGTTCAGTTTTCTCCTGATGGTGAACTCATGAACATGAACATTAGCCAATGTGAGAGGGCCTTCAGTTGCTTAGAAGTTACCCTGGGGTCCTTTGTGACCTCGCCGACTATTACACAACTTGCTCTTGGAGTGATCTTTGTTGGTTGACCACTCCTGGGAGGGTAACAATGGTCTTCAATTTCCTCCATTTGTACACAATCTGTCTGACTGTGGATTGGTGGAGTCCAAACTCTTTAGAGATGCTCTGTAACCTTTTCGAGATTGATGAGCATCAACAACTCTTTTTCTAAGGTCCTCAGAAATTTCATTTGTTCGTGCCATGAAACACTTCCACACACGTGTTGTGAAGAGCAGACTTTGATAGATCCCTGTTCTTTAAATAACACTGGCTTCCCACTCACACCTGATTGTCATACCATTGATTGAAAACACCTTCAAACTAACTGCTGATCCTAGAGGATGCGATATTTTTAGCCACTCACAAATATGCAATATTCGATCATTTTCTCAATACATAAATGACCAAGTATAATATTTTTCCCATTTGTTTAACTGGTTTCTTCTTTATCTACTTTTAGGACTTGAGTGAAAATCTGATAATGTTTTTAGGTCATATTTATGCAGAAATATAGAAAATTCTAAAGGGTTCACAAACTTTCAAGCACCACTGTTACTTGTATTTCTTTATTCCCCAGTGCGGTGTTGATATTATGGACCAGAATCCGCATGCTTATTCAGTGTGAAAAGGAACACACAGGTTCCACAACATGCTTGACCTGGCGATGATGAACGCATATGTACTGTACAAAGCATGCACAGGGTTCACTGAGAAAATAAGAGTGTTGATGGCTCACCTTGCAGATGAACTTTGTTGTTGCTTCTTACAGGAAAAGGCGATGGAAAAAGAAAAGAGGATGCAACATCAGCAGACATCTGTTCCAAGACCTCTGCTTCCCCCAGGAAAGAAAACTCAGTGTCACGTGCTCTTTCAATGTAATAGAAACCACAGCATAGAGAGGTGTGTACATTGCAAGAGGTACACATGTCTTAAATGTAGGAAGAATGGTCCTGGGTGTGTGGGAACTGTTAACATTTGAATTTGATGATTGTATATAGCATGGAACTGACCTCTCTGTGCTATCTCTATCCTTTGCATGTCTTGGAGTACAAAAGAAACACCACCATGCACCAAAATGTAGAGACTGGACAAGATCAGGAAAAAAAACAAACACGGTCACTGACTACAACCACGTAAAGGTATGCAAATGAATATGAATAATCTGAATAATGTTGCATCAGTGGCGCTTAATATTTTCTAAAATGTTCTATACAGCTAATAAAATGAATTATTCCAAATATCATATATACGCATGTCTCTCTTTTTTGTCAGCATGGCTTTGACATCATGGACCATACTAATTCAGAGTGAGCAGGAACACTCAAGAATAAAATTGAATTAAAAAAAATCAAGTGACAACAAGATACCAAGAAGGCATTATTCACCAGTATTTTTGTGTCAGCTTTTATCCCTCCAGATCAGAGAATTTCCAGTTCCACTGTTTTAAAACACCAATCACTTCCACAGTTATTCCCAGTCACATACACCACTCAGTTTTCCCAGTCCCAGTCTCGTTTCCACAGAAGATCTGACACTGTTTTCAGATAAAAACTATCAGCATCAGATCTGGCGTGGTGTTGGGGGTTTGTAGCATGAACGTGACTGAGAGAATAAAACTGAAAAAATGGCTAACTTTTTATAAGTACCATAAATTTACACTGGATGTTACAGATTCCATTCAACTATATGTTTTACTATATAATAAGTAATAAAATTGGCAATTCACTGCTCAAAATGGTAATTTGGTGGACCTAGGAATTGAACCCGTGATCTCTTGATTATAAATCAGAAACTCTTACCACTGCACCACCCAAGCAATAATGTCAATGGCCTACCCTAATCCAACTTCTTTTTCTTTAGCTATATTCTTGAATAAAAACGCACTTGTTTTGTTATACTTCAGTCTATACAACAATTATACACTTCATGTCTACATTTGGTCAATTATTACTAAAACATGAAAAATGTTTCTATTTTAGTTTTGTGTTTACATAGATCGTTAGTAGACACTAATTACACATGAAATGAATGTATTCCAAATTAGGATTTATTATTTACCCTTTACAATTCCAGGCACCTCACTCCCAGATAAACAACTTGGAGCAATGAGAATCTTCTTTACTACTTGAGCTGCAGCAGTGGGGGATAGGGGTAGAGGGGTTGATTTGATAGCAGGCTGCTTGTTGCTTGCTGCTGATCGACACATTTGCAACATAAAAGACACTAATGGAGAGGTGGGCCGGGCTTAACCATTCACCTGGGTGAAGTGGAAGAGACTGGAGAGACTAAAGGACTGAGTGTCATGTCGTATCGTCGGGTGTTGGAACCCACTGTAGCAGTATGAGGAACAAACCAGTTTGGTGAATGCTGGCATTTGTCTGCTGCTGCCTGTTTGTTGTGGGATCCTTTTTGTGTTTATGATTAGGATTGTCTTAGTTGTTTTTTTTTGGAGACCTACAATTAATGGAGATCTGCCTGAAGTTGTTACGTTGCCTTTGTTAAAATCATGCTCGATGTCTTAGGCCAGATTTATGATTCACGATGCAACACGTGCTCCTGCACAGGCTACTGCTACTTAAGTGATATATTGTTTACTAAAATATCCACGCTTCACAGCGAGAAGTAGTGTATTAAAGAAGTAATGAAAAGAAAAGGAAACATTTTGAAAATAACGTAACATGATTGTCAATGTAATTGTTTTGTCACTGTTGTGAGTGATGAGTGTTGATGTCATATATATATATATATATATATATATATATATATATATATATATATATATATATTGTGGAGCCACCTGACACAGACAGCGGACATGTTGTTAAAATACCCTACACGCTTATTTTACAATTATTATTTACAATAATGGTCACTCAGACCCAGTCAAATGTGCACAATACCCCAACAATCTCAGTCCTGGCCACAATGCCTTCTTCTCGAGCCGCCTCCACTCTCCTCTTGCTTCGTCCTTCCTCCTCCACTCCAGCCTCAATTAAGGGAGACGGCCCCTTTATACATGACTGGATGAGCTCCAGGTGCTTCCGAGACTCCCATTGGCCACGCCCAGCTGGCGGAAGTGTCGGCTGTTCTCCGGCAGCTCTCCGGTATCCTCCAAAGTCTTCCAGCACTTCCTGGTGTGGCGAAGTGCTGGACTAACAGGTCCCCAAGGCATTGGGGCACCTCCTGGCGGTGACCACGGCCCTACAGGGTAAAGTCCTGGCCACACAACAATGCCTTGCTCAGTCCTTCTGACCGCCTCCACTCCTCTCCTCCGAAACTCTGTCCTCTTCCACCCACTTTACTGTCGACTGGAGGGAGGCGGTCCTTTATCCGCACCGGATGAGCTCCAGGTGCTCCTGACAATCTTCCGCTGACACGCCCCAGTGTGGCGGAAGTGCCAGCTGTTCTCCGGAAGCTCTCCGGTGTCCTTGCTTCTTCCCCAGCACTTCCTGGTGTGGCGGAAGTACCGGGGTCCAGGGTTCCAAGGCATTGGGACGCTCCTGGCGTGACCACGGGCCCATACAGGGTGGGGCTTCCATGCCCTGCACCCATGGCCCCCAAAGCAACCAGGAAGGCGGCCCCCACGTGATCCCAGATGGGCGACGCCACCTCCGTCCTCCAAGGCCCCGCCGGTTGGTGGCCCCTGGCATCCTCGAAATATATATACACACACATATAAACATATATATACATATCCATACATATATACATATACACATATATATATATATACACACACATAAATACATACATATACTGTACATATAAATACAGTATATACATATATACACATACATCCACATATATATACATATATATACTTATACATACTATACATATCTACATATATACACACACACACATACTATATATATATATACTGTATATATACACTCTTTTAAAAGAGCAACTGTTGCTGAGGGTGCCGGAATCCATCAAGGAAGAAAAATGAAAAACATTATTTGTACAAAATCTTAATTTATTTATCCATTCCTAAATAATTAAATGGGCAGGCTATTTCGTATCAGTGCAATACGCTGTTTGTTAAAACGGATGACTCGCTCTACGCAAGTCTGCGGGCTATTATGAACTATCAGATTCGTTCAAGTTCTATTTAAAATTTAAATAGAAGGAATTTTTATTTAGTCGACAGAAATATCTTTGGTAGGAATGTAAGTTAAATGTAGGCATCATTGCATACATTTTTCTTCACCATACAAATGTAAAGAGTAAATTCGCCTTACATTCCAACCAAAGATATTTGTATGCTAAATAGAACTTGAAAAGATATATTTTTCGAATGTGATCGCAAATTCAGATTGAGTTGACGCCGCCCGACGTATCGAGCCGCATGCTATTGTGGTTTCGCTCGTGCCTTTCAATAAGTCACCCCCTCGCTCTTACTTTTTACCATTCATCTAATGAATACACTGAGTATAGCTTTACCAAAACAATCATTGATGCGAATAAAGTATTCATTATTCATAAAGCTTCAATTGGTGATCTGTCTTTCTGGGTTAATCGCATATTTTTTATCCCGCCTCAAACCAAGGGGATGCGAGGTAAAATAAATCGGGAGCCGACATACTCAGTGCACCCATTCTCGAATCGAACTCGGACGCGGCGCTAGAGGCAAAGTCTCTACCATTGGCCACGGCGTGTGGTTTGTCTATTTGAAAGTATGTAGAGCGGGGTATATATATACATATATATATATATATATATATATATATATATATATATACCCGTGAACAGCGAGAAGTAGTGTTTTAAAAAAGTTATGAAAAAGAAAAGGGAACATTTTAAAAATAACGTAACATGATTGTCAATATACAGTAATTGTTTTGTGAGTGTTATGAGTGTTGCTGTCATCAAGGATTTGTTTATATTATTTCTTTCAACCAGGTTCGTATTTGTAGAATGTGTTTGTCTAAGTTACATTCCGTGTTTGTCAATCGTTGTAAAGATAACAGGTTTCATTCATCGATTCGCTTTTACTGCATCAATAAACAGCTCGTCTTCCTCTTTATCTGAGACGTGACACACTGCATGCACTGTTTTTTTTTTACACTGTCTTCCTTTAGCAGGACATTGACTTTTTCCACCCCACGGTTGTATTTAATGTTAGCTAAGAACCGGCACTTAAAAGTTTCTCTTGCAGTTTCGCTGAGTTTGTGCCAAACACCACCCTGACCATCTCATCTTCCTCTGCATAAGCACAGTCGTTCACCATGAATATTTAGCGCAGTGTTTCTATTGGATTGCCGCTGATGGACGGCCTTATATAGGCAGGCACTAAATTACGTGGGAGGCTTAACTCCGCCTCCCACAGGCATCGCAGCAGAAGTCTATTATAGTATGGACGAAAAATAGGTTCCAGTTATGACCATTACGCGTAGAATTTCAAAATGAAACCTGCCCAACTTTTGTAAGTAAGCTGTAAGGACCTACACGGGAAGTTAGAGAATTAGTGATGGTGAGTGAGTGAGTGAGTGAGTGAGGGGAGTGAGTGAGTGAGTGAGGGCTTTGCCTTTGAGGAAGAGAAAACATCATTACTTAACTCACAGATATCAAGGACTATGTTTTGAGTTGATCATGCTGCAAAAGAGCTATATGATTTGTTCCTCATTTATGCAAAAAAGTAGGGCTGTGTGCACAGCATTAAGGGACTAACTTTTATCATTTATAGGAAAGGCTGACCTCTGATATTATCAGAAGACCCCTGAAGAATGTAAGATCTTTATGGACTATAAGAATGTTTAAATTGATTCTAAGTGGGTGCAAATACAAGGGTGTATTCCTTAGGAATGCAAATGGCTGTTAATTTCATGTTTTAGGACATTCCAGTATGTCATAAATTAAGATTTATGTATAACCTCAGAATGAACTGCTAGGGTTTTTTTTCCTTTTCTAGGATATAAAGAGAGAACGTTTTACTTTAGGGGATTCTGCCAAAATCCAAATCAGTTGACTGAGTTGGAAAGGCAGTCTTACATTCTCTGCTCACCAAGAATTAAGAATAAAGAAATTATTTTACTTTAATTGGGTTTAAGTTCTTCCGTTGTTTATCGACTTCCAGCGCTACAGTTTTTGGCTAACTGGGGCAGAGACGGCCCCCGACCTGAGCAGGATCGTCCAGAGGACCAGTAAAGGATCGACCGCCGGTCGGGAGGACCAGACCCGAAAAAGTTGGGACTGGCCTGCCTCGGGCGACTCCTGCATGAGGAATCCTTGACCTCCTCTGATTCTTCCTGAAAGTCGAGTAAACTGGGAACTTCCAGGCGGGAGGAAAAATTCTTGGTGAGTAGACCGAGGAGTCCGACCGGGAAAAGAAACCAGGCATGAGTGGACCGAATGTATAGATAAGCTCTCGGAAATAAAACAGTGTAAAGATTATGAATGTTAGACATGAGTAGTACCTCCTAGGAAATGAAGAAGTCTCTTGGGGCTTAAAAGTAAAATAAAGGAAGGGAGTGGGAAGAATAGATAAATAACTGAACATTTCGTGATCGGGAAAAAGCACTGTTGCGGGAGGGTGGGACTCTTTGCTCTAACGGTCTCGTTATATTCTGAACTCAACGGGACACTCAGGGAAATGATCACCTAAACAGCGTAACCAGCGGCCGGTGAAACTGTCAGTCCGCTAATCAGGTTGATCGTCCCGGGGGACCAGGAACAGGAGGGACCGGGGTGAAGTGACAATTGAGGCTGGTTTAGCAAAAGAGTGGGAAAACTCACTGACCATGGGGAAAACTAATAGCAAACCGTTACAACTCCTTTGGGAAACAGAAGCATGAATCAACGTACTCATCTGTGACTGAATAAAAGACTATTTGATTGAACTATTCCTGTCTTCCTCGGGTGTTACTTCCACTGTTTATTTGGCAACTGAACAGTTTCCTTCGTGTTGGAGAACCCGAGTGAAGGTGCGAATTGCAGACACGAATAAGATCGGTGACCGCTGAGTACAATTGCTTTACCGTCCGGAGAGGTACTGGGACGAACGATTAGAGCTTCTTTTGGGAATGAGACGAGTCTTAAATAGACTTATAATTGAAGGGAGGTGGAAAATTTAATAAAAAGGGGAAAGTACCTCCCGGTCGAATTCGCTAAAGAAAGAGATTGAAAACAGGGTGTGAATGAGGAGCCTCTGTTGGATTATTGTTTTCGGAAAACATACCAAGAAAAAAAAAAGGCTCTCCAAGACACTACATAGAACAGAAAACAGGGTTAGATTTTAAAAAATAAAATTGTAAACGGTGGAATGAACAGAGCAGGGGCAGATGGCCAGTAGAAGGCTCCTGTGATATGAGTGAAATACAGGAAGTTAGGTAGATTGTATATAGAAAGCACAGGGTGCTTCTAGAAAAATGGAAATGTTTAATAGATGGGAATTGATAATTAAAGATAGAGCCCTAAAGCTGCAGAAGTGCAATGAGGACTGCAAAGCCAAATTAAACTTATTGTAGAAAGAAAAGTTGTCCTTGATAATGCAAGAACTGTCCAAAAGTCCGGATGAAAGAAGGAAGAATAAGTAAATATAATATAAATAAAAGAAGAAGAGATTATACCTTGATTTAGCGCAGCATGGTCCACTCCCTTGAGGACAAAGTCCATCATCACCCTTGGGCAGCTTGAGGAATTAATGAGGGAGAGGAAGAAGATGGTCCCGATGATTTTTAAAAAATGAACAGTTTCAGCCAGAAAAGATGAAGACACGGGGAAAGGGATACCTAATAAGCCCCGATTCTGACCCCTCAGGGTCAAAAAACATGAATATGAAAGGATGGAATTTCAAGCACCATTAATACAAGTGCTCCTTTCCCAAATATAATGTACAACAGCCTGACTCAGATTAAAACTGTCCCACCTTCATGGTGCAAAAAAACTGGGACCTGCAAGAATTAAAAGGGGTGGTGCAGGAATTGCTGAACCAGTTCATGACAATGAAGAAACAATTAGATGACATATATAAGCCAAATACTGCAGAATGGATTCAGCCTTTGAAGGAAAGCTCATTTCAGGCTGAAATGATGTGAGAGTGCAATGGACAGAGTCTCTGGGACGACAGCGGCCAGTTCAGTGTTCAGTGGACAGTTACGAGCACAAATAATAGCAAAATATATCAGCCCTCTAATGCCCAGTGAACTTGTTTGGACAAGACTTAATGGTCCGCCTGTGTCTTTCAGTTACGAATAAGGGAGTGAAGGTTGCATCAGAACAGCACACCTCCCTTGCACTGTCCACCACCATTACATGCTTGTATGCTGCCTTGATTGTTCATGTTTGACTCAAAAACAGCAAAAATCCTGCTGTCCTGGGTTCCTTGGATTACAGTATTCAAAATCATTTTACTGTATTGCATGATTTTTGGACTGTATTATGATGAAGTTTGACTTTGACTTTTCAGCTCTTGTTTTCAGAAAAAAAAAAAGACTATTTGCCTAACGAACTGTTATATCTCAGAAAAACTGGCTGGAGCAGTATTTCTCTTTTACAACAATTGCTTTTCTTCTGATGGTTTTACCACATATCCTCATACAAATCCTCTGCTTTCAGTGGCATAATGTGAGACAATTGGAAATAGCATGTCCAGAAGGGAGGATTGGGAGTATGTGGGACCTAACATTTAGTTCACCTAGATAGATCTGTTAAGAAAAATAGCAGTAGAACTAGTTGTACCTGTAACCTGATCCGTTCTGTCATTTATCTTTCACTTCCACCTAAACCCATGCTGTTTACCCTTAAAATGTTTTAGTTAGATTTGTTCCACTCATCTCTCTGGGTACAAGGGAAATAATATTTGTCTGAATAGTTCATGCTGAACCCTTGGTCATTTTCCCAAAGTCATCCTTCCGTTTACATTGTGCACAATTTCTTATTTCATTTGAGGCTGAGACCGGTATTACAATTGTTTATGCTGATTTAGTTAAGCAGGGTGCTATTATTCCGATCCAATACTTTCCTATTCTTCCAGTTAGAAAGCATATGATTCATGACGATTCATTCAGGACCTCCACGAGTCAATGCTGCTATACACCCTAGGACTCCATAGTCTCAAAACCTTCCACTATTCTCTGTACTGTCCCGGCCACTGCTATGTGGTTTTCGTTACTGATCTTATGAATGCTTTCTTTTCAATTACTGTACACCTTCAGTCTCAGTTCTGGTTCGCATTCACTTTTAAAGGGAAGCATTGGACCTGAACTGTGATGCCACAGGGATATACAGAGGCTCTGTGTGCGTGCATGGAGTGTGTATGCGGTGTGTGTGCACGTGTTCGTGTGTGGACAAGAACTAGAAAAGATAAAAAGTTGAAAGGTTATTGGCCAAAGGGGTGGTGTCTGGTGTAATATGTAGATGAGTTGCTTTATGTTCTGAGGCTCAGGAATAATGCGAAGAAGACACAAAGGCTTTGTTGGTCTTTCTAGCGGAAATCGGCACAAAGTGTTCAGGAAAAAGTTGCAAACGGGGTTGAAAGAAAATGAAATACCTGAGTCATGATTTGACTTCAGGGAAATGTGCACAGTCTGCAAGACGGCAAGTTATGTCTGTTCTTGGAATGTTATGATATTGATATTGCCGGCAATGGGTTAAAAAAATATATATTTTTTTTTCTGAAAACCACAGCCACTCCAAGAATTAGCGACCTCTTCTAATTTGGTTTTGACTGATAAAATTTCACGGATGGAGCAGGCTGAGAAGGCTTTAACTGATATAGACTAAATTTTGATGTCTGCGCCTCGTTAAGAGTTCTGGGTTGATGGTAGTCTCGTCCTTTCACTCTGTTTGTGGACGAAAGGGGTGTAGACTGCAGTATTAACTCAACAACAAGGAAATAGACAATGACCGGTCACATATTACTTAAAAAAAATAAATAAATAAATATATAATTAAATAAATAAAACTGGATCCAGTGGCCGCTACAGTCCCGGCCTGTTTAAAAGCAGCTGCTGCAATAACAGAGGCCATATTAGCATGCTCAGATGTTGTTCTCATGAGTTTATTAACTGTTAAGGTACCACATGCTGTACATTCCATCTTAGTACAGACAAAAACATCTCATTTGACAGGTGCGCTATGTAGTGAAGGGGAAGCTCACAAGGAAAACAATCAGTGAGTAGGAAAATGCGCAAGCAGACATGTGGGCAAAGAAAGCCACCCAGGATCCTACTTCACCACTAACTTCTTTATTTCTATTACAGAAGGAGGAACAAGAGTCACACAAGGATGGAGAATTATAGAATTATCTCTACAAACTGTAGCAACGGAAAAGGAGATAAACACGTTGCAGAAAGAGGGATCAGATAAAGCTCTGAAAGGAATTTAGATCCATCCATTAACTAAACATCCTTTTTTTCCCCTTAAGATTTCTTTCTAGGAATTGCAAAGGCAGCGACGGTTTGGCCCACCCTTCCAGAAGATGCAATGATGGCATGGTGCAACAATACTGTCACCGGGTTTTTCTAACTTTGCTGATCAGTTCTGTAAGAGGTCTACATTATGGCAAAGATTTAATGTAGGAAAAGGCTTGCAGGCTTGCGTAGTGCCTTACAGAGAGTGCATGAACAAGTGAGGGAAACGTGGTGAACTACCTCACTACTGTAAGGGCAATACACTATTAAAATGTGCTCTGTACCCTGTCAAATGTCACTAATTCAAGATGCTCAACTCTAAATCCAGCTACCTTACTTCCCACTGAGGGAGAGGGGGAACCAAATAACTGCCAGGATGAGATAACAAAGGTCCTAAAACCTAGTCCGGACCTCCAGGAAACTCTACTAGAAACAGGAGAAATTCTTTATGAGGATGGCTGTTCCTTGGGATTGACGACAGAACACTCTCCACCAGTTATGCAGTGGTCAAGGAAGACCACATACTTGAAGCAAACCGAATTTCTTCTAGTTTAAGTGCACAAGCAGCTGAGCTAATAGCTCTCCTCGAGCTTGCCAGTTGTCTGAAAGGAAGGTCATAACCATTTACACAGATTCCAGATCTGCCTTGGAGACTTCCATGATCATGGGGCATTATGGAAATTAAGGGGATTCAAAACCAGTACTGGTAAGCCCATACAACACCAGAAATTAGTGGAATCCCTTCTCGAAGCTATAACAGAACCATCAAAACTGGCAATACTTAAATGCCAAGCCCATACTGGGAAACAAAACCCAGTCAGCCAAGGAAATGAACTGGCTGACCATTTTGCTGAACAGGCCGCCTGTAATAACACACCAGTCTCTTTATTCCAACAGAAGGATGACAAAGACCCTGATAATCAAATAATTTCTTTACAGAGCGCTACCACTGACCGAGAAAGGATAAAGTGGTCCCAAGAAGGATCCCTCTCTGCTGGGGTCTGGACCCATAAGCAAACCAACAAACCTTTCCTCCCAAAGGCTTCTTTTCTAGGAATGGCAAATTCTCACACGGCCTGGATCATGCAGGAAAAGACACTATAACTCAGGATGTCGAGCAGTATTGGGAAACCGCAGGGTTCTCTACATATGCTGAACAATTCTGCTGACGATGCGCACTATGCCAAAGGTTTAATGTAGGTAAGGTACTCAGGTAAGCCCGCCGTCCTCCTAACCCAATGGGTCCCTTTGAACACCTCCAAATGGATTTCATTGAGTTAACACCGTCTAAAGGCTACCGTTATTGCTTGGTAATTGTCAATGTGTTCTCCAGATGGGTGGAAGTTTTCTCTAAACATGCAGATGCAAAAACTGTGGCTAAAGCTTTAATAAAAGAAATCATTCCAAGATGGGGAATATCACAGAAACTGCATAACGATAACGGAACCCACTTTGTGAATTCTGTAATAAATGAGCTGACTACTTGGCTCTAGATAAATGTGCATCATTACTGCAAATACCATCCTCAAAGTGGAGGTATTGTAGAAAGGTGCAATGGTACCCTAAAATCAAAATTGGCAAAAATCTGTGAGCAGACAAACTTAATCTGGCCAGATGCTCTATCCCTGGCCTTGATGGGGTTGAGAGGAAGGACACATCGGCAGTTGGGACTGTCGCCACTTAAATTGTAACTGGGTGCCCCATGCCTGTTGGCATGGTTATTGGAAATGTTACTCTGCATACTGTAGACAATGATCTTCTCTCTAGTCTTGCAAGTCTCCGAGCTTCCCTGAAGGAAGTCCACAAACAAGTTAACAAGGCTTGGCAGACCAGTCCCCTACTGATGAAGTTCCAGATTCCCCTTGGAACCTAGATACTGGTTAGAGACACCAGGAAACATTGGCATCAACCTAGCTGGAGGGAACCATTCCAGGTGCTGCTATCTGCACCCCACATGCCGCGTGATGGACAAGGACTCTTTCTTGAATGCACATCCTCACTGTAAAAGTGGACTGAATCATTAAACTGTTGCTATTTTTGGGCTTTCTATGCTGAGACTTTTGTCAAGGGATTATTCCCTTTGTCTTAGGGATAATCTGTGATATAAGTGGTTGAAGGTTACTGTTACACAATTAAGAACAGATTCTTGTTATGCATGTGCCACTGCTAAACCCAATCTCCTAGTTGTATCCCTTCCCAATAATCTACCTTGCTTTAGCTGGCCTTACCTCCTATTTATCTAATTAGCAGAACACCCAGGAACACCTGACTCTTTTTTTTTAACTCTTCCAAAGATTGGTTCAGTTCTTGAAAATTATTCTCATAACTATCCTTATTTCTCTGGCAGTTTTCATGTTCTTGGGTTGCTGTCTAACCCCGTGCATCTGAGCCCTTCTACAAAGGTTTATTAACGCTTCCATTACTAAGGTTTGTCTCCTCAGTGCTGACCCTGACTCCCAGTACAAACCTTTTCTTCCATTTGCCAACCCTTTCCTGAACTCTGATGATTCAGAAATCTTATTATTAATGTGCACATTTTATGTGCAAAGGGGGGAACTGAGGAAGAGAAAACATTATTACTTAACTCACAGATATCAAGGACTATGTTTTGAGTTGATCATGCTGCAGAGAGCTATAATGATTTGTTCCTCATTTATGCAGAAAAATAGTTGGGCTGTGTACAGCATTAAGGGACTAACTTTTATCATTTATAGGAAAGGCTGACCTCTGATACTATCAGAAGACCCCTGAAGAATGTAAGATCTTTATGGACTATAAGAATGTTTAAATTGATTCTAAGTGGGTGCAAATACAAGGGTGTATTCCTTAGGAATGCAAATGGCTGTTTATTTCATGTTTTAGGACATTCCAGTATGTCATAAATTAAGATTTATGTATAACCTCAGAATCAACTGCTAGGGTTTTTTTTCCTTTTCTAGGATATAAAAAGAGAACGTTTACTTTAGGATTCTGCCAAAATCCAAATCAGTTGACTGAGTTGGAAAGAAGCAGTCTCACATTCTTTTGCTCACCAAGAATTAAGAATAAAGAAATTATTTTTACTTTAATTGGGTTTAAGTTCTTCCGTTGTTTATCGACTTCAGCGCACACCTTTTATTAGTATAGATACTCATGTGTACTTTATGTAAATCTGGAAGATTCCAACAGGTAGTAGTGTGAGATATCATCACGGAGAGAAAACGTTCAGATTCTCTGTTTTGTGAATTGCCTGAAACATTCATTAAATTCTGAGGACACCTTTACCCTTGCAAGGCATTTGTTTGAGAGTCTGATTATACCTCCCAACAGACCGCCGGTTTGAGTATGATACACCGTGGTCTTTAAGTGTTTTATTTTAAGTACTTTGGCAGTCTCCCTGAATGTCTCCGAGGTGAAAGGCGTCCCTTGATCCTTAAGAACTTCTTTAGAAGTTAAGACCCCCACAAGTTCCCGTGCAATTGCCTTAGATAAGACTGAGTGCAAAGGAACAGCCTCAGTATCCACACGGACTAATATGTATTTATGTCCACGGGCTGAGGGTTCCAATTGGTCCTACGATATCGAACCCAATGCTTTCAAATAGGACATCAACCAGGGGAAGGGGAAGGAGAGGAGCGTGGTCCCTCCTAGGAATTTGCCGTTATTGAGACTTTGGACAAGAGACACAAAAACAGTGAGCCTCCTCATTAATTTCCGGCCAATAAAATCTGAGGTTAATTTGCTCTAGCATCTTTTCGGTGCCCAAATGGCCACCTAGGAGTTGGGTGTGTGCTAACTCATAGACCTTCCGCCGATAGGTTCATGGAATGAACAACAGCTTTTGCACCTTCCCCTCATGTTCCGCTACCCAATATAATAAGTCATTTTCAATCACAAGCTGAGGACCCCGCAGCATGGGTTGATGATTGTATTGGCCATTGACAAACATGACTGTGTTTTTCGCAAACTTTAGGGAGTCATCATTCCACTGATTCCCCTTGTTTCTCTAAATTGCCGGTGTTTCTCTAAACTGAAACTGCATTTCATAGAGAGGGTCCGATCTGACTCAAGGGTTGGAGAATTCTCCTGGCTTGTCGAGGAGCATGTTGATAATGTATCTGCCTGCAACGGTCCAGGAATCTTCCCGCCCCCTTCTTGGGTCTCCATATCTCTCCAATGGCTGATTACACAGCTTGTGTCAGGTCATCCCTGTCTATAACTAGGCTTAAGCATCATTAGGAGTAGTCAAAAGTATATCACATACTGTATATGTTCAAACCAGTCACGCTTCAGAATCACCAGAAAAAATGGTGTAGGGAGGACTGTCACAGGGAATTTTCACAAACATAGGGTAGTTTTATATTTTTGGACTTCTCCGTATACATTTAATACTGGTCTTTCACTTTATCCACTGTCGTGTAGTATATATCGGCAATCAACATTGCCTGAGTCAAGGAGTGCCTTGACCTTAAATCCATTAATGACTACATTACCTGTGTGGGATAGAGTCAGGGGTTGGCAAGTGCACATAAACTGTCCCTCCCTTCCACCTGCATTCCACCTCATCCCCAGGCGGTTGCAGCGCCAGCAGTCCGAAAACTTCAAACAGGCTCAGAAGCATATGAAAGAGACCAGTTTTGTGGGACATAATCCCCATAGAATCCACTAGAGGACCGTTCGTCTCTCCCAGATTGTGAGGCTGGCTTCAATGAGCTCCTCCATGCTGTGAAATTCTCTCCAGACTGGCTGGGCGTGGTTTGTGAGGAGGCTCTTTATTAGCAAGAAGCAGGTCACTTGCTGCATTATTTGAAAAGAGCTAAGCTCAAAAGGCCTTACACATTGTGCAACTTGTTCCCATAGAGCCTCTGCCTGTTCTCAAAGTGTCTTTTTTGGGTTAAATTTCCAATTTTTTAGATTTCTCACCTGCTGGTCTGGGGAAAGGCCATATTTATCTGGGGTCTTAACCCTAATGGGTGGCTCAGCCTCACCTCCATACCTCCCTTTGGTAATATATTAGGTTTATATGTAGGAGTGAAGTCTGTTCTGAGTTACATCTGACCGCCAGACTAACTCCCCACCTGAAAACTTGGCCCTGGTACTTTTCCACCTTGGTAGTTTTAAGGTCCTGTCCCATTTCCTTCTGGTAATACATCATCCTACCGACTATGCCACTGTCACAAAAAGACTCCACCACCCCCTGGTCTGTTGTAGTATTACAATTACTCAAGGTCTTTAGCTGCCTCCTAATCACATGTGTGTAACAATATATATATGGTGGCATAAGACTGGGCCCTTGCCAGGCCAGGACAGCTCTACACTGTAAGGACTGTGGAGGGAGCATATCCGGAGCAGTATCTCCCCCGGAACACTAGATAGCAGCCCCCCGGCTGCAGCAGTGCCTCAGACTCACGAGGGCTCCATGGGAATTGGAGTTGGATACAACCATGATGGGATCCATGTGGCACTGCCAGGGGGTCCGCAGCAGCTGCTAAGCCCTGAGTGCAGCTCTTCCACCACATCCAGAAGTGCTGCCAGAAATGCATCAGTGAGCACTAGGAGCACTTCTGGGTGCCATATAAAAGGATCCAACAGACACTATTCAGGGAGCCGGAGTCAGGAGGGGGAAGAAAAAGTATGCTAGGATGAGTGGAAGGAAGACTGAAAGAAGAAGAGAGAATTGTATTTGTGTTGTGCTTACGGGAAATGGGTGAAGCGGTTTTCAATGATGAAAAAAGAAAAATAAAAGCTTGTGCTTGGGGTGGTGTTTGTGTTTTAGCTACAGTGTGACTGCCTGTTGGTCCACTATATCTATCTATCTATCTATCATATATATATATATATATATATATATATATATATATATATATATATATATATATATATATATATATATATATATATATATACAGTGGTGTGAAAACTATTTGCCCCTTCCTATTCTTTTGCATGTTTGTCACACAAAATGTTTCTGATCATCAAACACATTTAACCATTAGTCAAATATAACACAAGTAAACACAAAATGCAGTTTTTAAATGATGGTTTTATTATTTAGGGAGAAAAAAAAATCCAAACCTACATTGGCCCTGTGTGAAAAAGTAATTGCCCCCTGAACCTAATAACTGGTTGGGCCACCCTTAGCAGCAATTAACTGCAATCAAGCATTTGATAACTTGCAACTTTACAGCGCCTGGAGGAATTTTGGCCCACTCATCTTTGCAGAATTGTTGTAATTCAGCTTTATTTGAGGGTTTTCTAGCATGAACCGCCTTTTAAGGTCATGCCATAGCATCTCAATTGGGTTCAGGTCAGAACTTTGACTAGGCCACTCCAAAGTCTTCATTTTGTTTTTCTTCAGCCATTCAGAGGTGGATTTGCTGGTGTGTTTTGGGTCATTGTCTTGTTGCAGCACCCAAGATCGCTTCAGCTTGAGTTGACGAACAGATGGCCGGACATTCTCCTTTAGGATTTTTTGGTAGACAGTAGAATTCATGGTTCCATCTATCACAGCAAGCCTTCCAGGTCCTGAAGCAGCAAAACAACGTCAGACCATCACACTACCACCACCATATTTTACTGTTGGTATGATGTTCTTTTTCTGAAATGCTGTGTTCCTTTTACGCCAGATGTAACGGGACATTTGCCTTCCAAAAAGTTCAACTTTTGTCTCATCAGTCCACAAGGTATTTTCCCAAAAGTCTTGGCAATCATTGAGATGTTTCTTAGCAAAACTGAGACGAGCCCTAATGTTCTTTTTGCTTAACAGTGGTTTAAGTGTTGGAAATCTGCCATGCAGGACGTTTTGCCAGTCTCTTCTTATGGTGAGTCGTGAACACTGACCTTAATTGAGGCAAGTGAGGCCTGCAGTTTTTAGACGTTGTTCTGGGGTCTTTGTGACCTCTCGGATGAGTCGCCTCTGCGCTCTTGGGGTAATTTTGGTTGGCCTGCCACTCTTGGGAAGGTTCACCACTGTTCCATGTTTTTGCCATTTGTGGATAATGGTTTCACTGTGCTCGCTGGAGTCCCAAAGCTTTAGAAATGGCTTTATAACCTTTACCAGACTGATAGATCTCAATTACTTCTGTTCTCATTTGTTCCTGAATTTCTTTGGATCTTGGCATGATGTCTAGCTTTTGAGGTGCTTTTGGTGTACTTCTCTGTGTCAGGCATCTCCTATTTAAGTGATTTCCTGATTGAAACAGGTGTGGCAGTAATCAGGCCTGGGGTGGCTACGGAAATTGAACTCAGGTGTGATACACCACAGTTAGTTTATTTTTAACAAGGGGCAATTACTTTTTCACACAGGGCCATGTAGGTTTGGATTTTTTCTCCTAAATAATAAAACCATCATTTAAAAACTGCATTTTGTGTTTACTTGTATTATATTTGACTAATGGTTAATTGTGTTTGATGATCAGAAACATTTTGTGTGACAAACATGCAAAAGAATAAGAAATCAGGAAGGGGGCAAATAGTTTTTCACACCACTGTATATATATATATATATATATATATATATATATATATATATATATATATATATAGTACTGGATGGGGTTGATGGCTCTTCTGCTCATGTTCCGGGAGCCACCAGAGACTCCTCAGACTTTCCCCCCGACGTTTTAACCCTCAACTGAGGGTGAACAGGCAGGATTTTCCCCTCCCTCCTTACCTCGAAAAGGCCCAAAGGGAGTTGAGGTGCTACTCCCGCGCAACTGGGCCACATCGGGCGGTTTTTCCTGTGAGGACATCAAAGAGGCAGTGACGCCGGCAACACCCCAGACTATTTGTTTTTATGTCCAAAAGGGGGAAACTGAGGTAAAATCACCCCATTATAGAAAAAAAACCAGCCTGGAGGCCCCCGATCCCAAGAGATCATCGGGGAAAAGGGTTTGAAAATGGACAGCCGGGTCCCATGCCCGTCGGACGACCCTTTCCCGAATTGGGGGGAAACCCCATGGACTTGAACCCCCGGGGGACGCTTGCGGGCACCCTCCTTGATGATGCCTCATTTTCCGAGGGTTTAAGGGGAGATGGAGCCCCTCAACCCGTGGGGACCTGGGAGGGCCGCCAGGGGCGGGAGAGATTTTCAGCCCAGCTGGTCAATTCACCCTTTCAGGGGAGGCAATTGGGAACAGGAAAAGCACCAGTGCACTCCCAGGGGGGCCCAAAAGGAGCCAGTAACCACCACTAAGGGCCCAAAAAATCGGGAGGAAAAAAGGTTTAGAGGAAGGGGTGGGCCGGAAGGATTTGAAAAAGTAAGGGTGCTTTGAACGTACCCGGGGGGTTCACGGGGAAAAACATTCCCCAACAGGGAAGGGGGTTTTGATGTGTTTAAGTGTTTATTGTTACCGGGGGGACGGGAAGAGGGCCCCAGGTAAGAGAAAATAAAACATCTCTGTTCCATTTAACGCCCAGGTAAATTTTGGCGAGTCGGACTTATATAGCCCCTTTATTCAAATATATATATATATTCTACGAGCCATTTATTGGGGTTTTCCCGCATTTTATTAGTTCCCTGCGAGAAATACAACCCCCCTAATGTATCACCACCCCAACTTCAAGAACCCCCACCCTGCCTACTATACAGAGAAAAGGAAAATATGTTATATTTGATTTACATTAAACTTACAGATTCAATGTTTCAGAGTCTGATGTCATTTTTTCAATGACCCAAGAATTTTAGATTAAGGCACTTTTGGGTTTGTCTGTTGTCTCAAAGGTGGGTATTACCCTTTTCCAACTTCCGACGTTAGGGTCCCCACGAGGGAAAACTTTCCCAGGGAACCAAGTGACCACTGGCACTGAGGGGGCTGGCATAAGGATTGTGTTGGCCCCCATGGGTCTGGCCCCGATGAAATAACCAGTTTTGACTTTAAAAATGTCAGGGGGGGATCGCATAATGGGGGAAAAAAATAGGGTGGTGCAAAGTTTTTATACATCCTCAGGGGAAATGGAAGCTCCTCCCAAAACTGGGGGTCTACAGAAGTGCCACATTGTAAACTGACCAAGATTTGGGGCTAACCTAAAGGGAATTAGGGTTAGTTGGCACCCCCTTTCAGTAGAATGGGCGGGATTTGGCCATACCCAAGATTAGGCTTTTTCTAATGTGTTTGTGTATAGTGGAATCTCTTTTTCATGAATTTTGGGAAACGCAAAAGTTTGGCCCAAAAATTTTTGATCTGTTACAAACCACACGGGATAAAACAAGCCGTTTCCCTTCATTTTGACCCGGATTTCTGAAATTTTAGTCTCTTCCGGCATTCCCGTGCTGGAAGGGGGAACAGGAGAGAGCAACACGAGAAAAGAGTAAATTCCCGCGGACGGGCACACACCCAGAGAAAGAGTAAACAAACGGGCGAGAGAGAATCAACAACACACACAGCTAAGAGTCACGACACACGACGCAAGAGAGAGAAGACACACACACACCCAAGAGAGAGAGAATGGATGCAAAAGGGCCGAAGGCAGAAACCTTGTTTTAAAGAGAAGACCAGAATTGTTTTAACCCATTGTATTTAATAAGACTTTTCTTTTTTTAACCCATTATTTCTGTTTACAGGACGGTCTGAGGGTTTTGGGCAAATTTTTTCTTTTGTTTATTTTGGGGTTTTTTCAAAACTTTTTTTTCCCTGAGCAAAACCCTTTAAAAGTTTTTTTAGAAGCGGGCATACCCAAGCAAACCCCTTTGCAGTAAGTTTTCTGTTGTTCGGTTTCAGTTTATTCAATGTTTTTAAAATAGTTTACATTTGGTATAAATCTAAATATATAATCTACTGGCAAGACCCCCCAGGGAAAAGCCAAGGGCAAGATCACTTACGACAAGTAAGACGCAGGGAACCGAGGGGGAAGCCACCCACCAATCTAAGACTATTGATATAATTAAACTCCAAGAACAACGCCAAATTTACAAAGAAAAGGAAACCCCGGCATTTAGCTTTCGAGAGTCCACATACATCTCCAGTTTCATAAAAAAGGGCGTTTCTGGGGAAGTGAATCGCTATATGCAGCGGTAAAACAGTTTTGGGGGACCCCCGGGGATCCAAACAACCTTAAACTAGGTTAAAACAATAAGGGGAAGCAGTTTTTAAAACCAAAACCCCCGGCCTTATTTCTTCCCACCCCACCTGTTCACAAGACCCTGCAAAGTCCAGACCCCTTCCCAGAGCTGACCTTCTGTCCCTCCCGCCACAGAGGAGCGAAGAGAAACCCCCAAAAAATACCGAGTTTAAAGAGGAATACAGGGCGCTGGGGGGTGGGTCTCCGGAGTTTCTTTAAAAGGGCACATGACCGGGCGGTGGGGTTTTTTTTCCCAACGGGGGTGGACCCCAGGACTATCTAAGAACAGGCATGTTTGTACGGATGTAAATCGCTAAAGCGCGAAAAATTTTTGGGCCAATGGGGAACGCGATGAAATGTCAGTCAGGGTTTCCCCATGGTTTTACGGTGTGGGGCGGTTCTGCGTTGCTCTTCCACCGGGCACAGACCAGGCAGTTTTATGCTTCGGGCGCGGGGGGAGGGGCCCGGGACCACGGGAAAAATCATGTCGGATAAAATCGCGGCGGGGTAGAACAGTCGGGGCCCAAAATTCTTCAGTTGGTGGCCTGTTGGTTGCTTTTAAAAAGCTACGACCGGCAGTGTGTATGCTTGGAGCGCGGGGGATGACAGCACCATCTAAGAAGAATCATATTTTAGGGATGTGAATCCCCACGCGGAAAAATTTTCCCCTAATGGAATCGATGTATGCAGCGAAAACGTTTGATTGTATGTTGCCCTCAAAGGTTCATTTTTTCTTTCACCCCAGTCGATCCTAAAAACCCCCCCCCTTTTTGGGACAACTGTGTTTTTCGGAATGTTCACCATCAGTAAAAAATTATGATATGCACGCCAGGGGTTGGGTTATTAAAATTTGTTTAAAAATTTTTAAAACAAAATATATTTACATACAGTTCATGGCCGGGAACAGAAATTGTTTTTTTATTTTCAACCTATGGTTACTTTGCCTACCAGGGGAAAAAAATTTTTGCGGGGAAACCCTGTCCCCTGAGTTTGTGAGAGGAACTTAATTTGGGTGAAACTGCTGATCCTAATATGTGGAGAACATCTGTGACAAGACTTTAAGGTTGTTGAGGGCGTTGGGGGTTTTTCCTGAAGGAAGTTTTTTTCATATTATCAAGGGGAGCTGCAGAAAAAGGGTTGATGGCTTTTTTCCAGTCTGTCCCGGGAACTGAGGGAAGGGTTTAAAGGGCACTGGCAGATATGCGGTGTTTTTAGAGGAGCGTCAAATGAAAAACCATCTATATTGTTTAGGGGATACATCCTGCTTAAGAGCAACGCTTATCACATCCAAATCTGCCTTGGAAAGGCGCAGTTGTGACTCGCTGGGGGCTACTTTGAGGCTGTTTAAAACTGATCCTCTGGTAAAGATTTTGGGATACCCCTTGTCCATGGTTCTTGGGGTGACCCTCCAAATAGTTTTGGATCAACCCATTCTCACGAGATTGCAAAAGGTGGTGAACTAGCTGAGGGTCAGGAAAAACGCAGGAATAGGGATACCCGATAAATCCTCCAGGCTGGTGGTGGCTGTCCTGGCATTGGGGCAATCTTTTTTTTCACCGGGGAAAAGGGGGCGCCCTCCCAAAAACGGTAAACAGGTTTTGTCATCCCTGTTAAAAGGAAGTCACCGGTTTACAGAAACTGGGGGTAACACTGCCGGGGTGCCAAGTAAGGAACTTGCTGGGGTCATCCTCATTGATCCAGATCACTTGCTAGCACCAGAGCTATCGATTTTACACTTAAGTTAACTTCAACACATTCCAGAGTATCTTGTCCCCTTCTGTCGTTTTTCACAAAGCTTTTGGGCCAGTTGAATAAGCTCCTGGGGGGACATCCTGAGACTTTGAGGGATCCTCCCAAAATGCGGGATGTCATGGTCAGTCTTACGGTACGGGGTGCGTGCAGAGGGAGGTAGAACCTCTGCATTTTTCCCAGTTGTTTTGAGGTTTATCAAGAGGTGTTCTTGCTCCACCTTTTTAATTTTGTATGAACTGGGTGCTGGGCAGGGTCTTCCAGCAACTGCAAAAATTTTTGTTAGTAAGGAAGTTTCATGATTGTGACGAAATGCTGTGACCTTCCAGAGTCAGGGGAGGCTCTGGCGGGGCCCCAAGAGAATAAGTGAAACATCTGAGAATCTGGGCTTGTGAGTGTCCGGAAAAAAACCAAGATCCAAGCCTTCAATGCCCATCAGTTTTTTGTTTGGGGAGAGAGGGGACCGTGACGACAGGTTTGCTTATTTCAGTAGCAAAGTCATGTCACTGGTGACAATTGATGAAGCGATTGGGAGAGCATAGGAGCTGAGGGGGGGAAGGGATGTGTAGTTCCCAAATTTTTGCAAAAACATAATTCAAGTTTTTAGAGTCCTGGGCTTCCTGTTTTTAAAAGGGGATGAGACATGGACCAACCAGGACTTGAGATAAGACTAGATTCCTTCTAATTTCAACCTAACCTGTTTTGACTTGTAATCAAACAAAAGAAACAATCAATACCTTGAATTAAAATTTTCCCTTTATTGTTGACAGGTACTCTTAATGCAGTTCTAAAATCGTATTGCTTTCCCCCACCCACATTATATTTCTTTTTTTTGTGTTTTACTCGGTATTTTTTTTTACTATACTTTACTACTAAATATGTTTTAGATTGTGTTGATGCTTTCTATCTAACACTGACAAGTCATCAAAAAGCTGTAAGCCGATCTCTACCACCTTTTTATACTGTCCACATTGCATTATTTTTTTAAAAACCAAATCATTTTTTAAATGTTTTTCATATACGAATGTATTGAAACAAATAGAAAGACATGCTCTCAGTCTTGTATCACAGGTGCATATCATGGTATGCAGTATTGTAATTACACACAGGATATAAGGTATAATATTATGCACCCTTTGAATAATACTGAAAATGGAACAAGAAAGTAACAGGGAGGTACAAGAAACAGGTTTGGGTGAGAGGGACGGGTGTTAATCCAGGCATGGAAGGTTGAGGAGCACACAGTGCTGGGAAAGTAGGGGCAAGGGTAAAGGGAAAAGGAGTAATAGTTTCCATGGGTCTAATGAGATAATGGAAAAATTGTGAACCATGTTATCAACCATTTTGACTTTTTGAAACGGGTAAGGGTGCAGCTTCAGGTGAATGGTCTACCATGGCTTCTGAATACAGACATTCAGGAATGGAACAGGTATCTGACCCCCAATTTACATTATTTCTGTATCATGTGCAACATCACATTTGCAGTTTTTTTGGGTGGTTTTCCCAGTTCTAAGAATCATAAATGTTTTACTAAATGATAGTATAATCTAGGGGAGGTCTTTAAAACCCCCATCCACCCATCAACCCTTCCGTTTATCCAAATCAGGCCTGGGCAGAGCTTGAGCAGAGATCCCCAGACTTCCTCCCCCCCCCACTTCTTCTTCCCGGGGGAACCCCAATTTTCCCCAGGCCAGCAGACATAGTCCCTCCAGTGTGTCCTGGTCTTCCCCGACCTCCTCCCGTTAGAGCTCAAACCTCAAGGAGGGCCCGGGAGGTGCCCAAAGCCACCTCATCTGACTCCTCCCCGGGAGGAGCAGCGCCATTCTGAGCCCCCCCCGGGATGACTGAGCTTCACCCATTTTTAAGGGGAAACCCCAGACACCCGGTAAACCATTTCATCCGTTTTCGGGACCCCCCTTTTTTGGTCACTACCCAGAGCCTGACCATAGGTGAGGGGGGGAAAAAGATCGATTAAATTGAGAGTTTTCCCTACAGCCAGCTTTTTTCACCAGAAGAATGCAGAGATGATCATTGCAGGGGGCCGGACTGATCCCCTTGGGTCATTTCACGCCATTCTTCCCTCACTTGAACAAGCCCCCCAGATATTAAATTCCGACTTGGGGGGATTTTGCTCCAAACCCTGAGAGGGACTCCACCTTTTCCGCTGAGGACCATGGTCTCAGATTTGTAGGTGGATTCCATCCCAGCTGCTTACACTAACTGATCCAGAGGGGCTGAAGATCACGGCCTGATGAAGAAACAGGAGAAATATCTAAAAAAGAGGCCCAGTCCTGATCCCCCAAACCGACCCCTCAATCCCCTTTTTGTGTTTCAAAAATTTGTCCATTTTTGGAACAAAACCCCGGGAAGGGGCAGCCCTGGCGGAGTCCAACTCACGGGAAACGGTCCTACGCCGGGGCAATGTGGCCCAAGCCTGACACTGATCAAGGGGACTGAAAGCCCTTGTCCGGGGTCCGACCCCAAACCTGGGAGTACCCCCACAAGATTCCCCCCCGGGGGACATGGTTGAACACTTTTCCATGTCCACAAAACACATTTAGACTGGTTGGGCAAACTCCTATGCCCCCTCCGGGACCCCGCTAAGGGTGTAGAGCTATCCACTTTTCCCAAATAATGAAAAAACCCCCACTTTTCCCTTAACCGAGGTTTGACTATCTGGGACCCTTCCAACCACTAATAGATTTTTCCGGGGAGGCTGAGGAGTGGACCCCTCTGTAGTTGAACACACCCTCCGCCCCTTCTAAAGATGGGGACCGCCCCCCCAGTCCCTAATCCGAGGCACTGCCCTGATGTTCATGCAGTGCAGAGGCATGTCAACCAAGAAGTCCAAAAATCCAGACCCTTTGAGGAACCCAGGCTTATCTCATCCACCCCGCCCCGCCCCCAAGGAGTTTTTGACCACCTGGGGCCCCAACCGAGATGGGGAGCCCACCATTCCAGGCTCTGCTTCCTCTTTGGGAAGGATTTTAATGGGATTGAGGATCCTCAAGTACCCCCACCCCACCCACAAAAGTCCTAGGAGGTAGCAACGACCATCCCCCCCTATACAGTGTTGATACTGCAGGCTTCCCTTTCTCCATGGCCCCCCCAAACTCCCCCCCCCCAGTTTTTGCTCAGCAACCACCAAACCCACATTTCCGCTTTGGTCCGGCACTTTCAGCTGTCTCCAGAGTCCCACAGGAAAAAAATCCGAAGACTTTCTTCAGCTTGACGGATCCCCACCGGTCCACAATTTGGGGACTCCCCCAAGGGACCAACCCCCTTACGCCACAGCTGTAGTCAGCGCCCAACAATAGAGGCACGAACCGGCCCATTCAGACTCAGTCCCCACCTCCTGGGGTGGCGGGTTCTGCCGAGGGGAGTTGGTTTTTCTGACAGGGACTCGGGATTTTCCCCAGCAGCCCCTCCAACACTTTTTCCCCTTTACCAGGCCTGACCGCATCTTCTTCCAAGACATGTGGCCCAGGTCCAAAAAAACCCAAAAGTCGACATCAACTGGGGCCTGGGGTTCCCGGGGTGCCAAGTGCACATATGAATACCCCAGCGAGCGGGAAAAAGGGGGGCTCTTGCCGACCAGAAGTCCAAAACAAAACACACCCAGGTTCAGATGGGGGGGCCATTCCCCCCAATCAGGGCCTTCCAGGTCCCCCGTACGCTCACGGAGAAAAAGTTCCCAGAGAAGAAGGGAGTCCCCAAAGGTATGTCCCAGCACCTCCTCCGGGAACTCCAAAAAGGGTGGATCCAAACGGCTGTTCGACATACACACAAACAACAGTTGGGGCCGCCCCCACCTGAAGGGGGAGGGTGGCTACCCCCCCTCCATGAAACCCCAATGAACAGGCCCCGTCGGGGCAATAAGTATGCCCACACCTGCTCAGGCCTCCTACTGGGGCAACCCAGAGTGGTAGAGAGTCCACCCCCTCTAAAGGAGATTGGTTCCAGTGTCCGCGGGTTTCGGGGGACCCCAACCCCCTTAACCTCTCGACCCAAACACCAGCTCAGGCCCCTTTCCCCCTTCAGAGGGGGAATTCCACACCCCGGCCAGCTTCTGTAGCTGAGGATCAGCCCACGGCCCCCCTCGCCACCACCCAGCCACACTGCCCCCAACCCCCTTTTTGGTCCCTCCCAGAATTTTTTTGATAAAAAAAGAAGTAAAGACCTTTGAAAAAAGAAATAATTAAAGCCAAGAAACGCTAAGTTTAGAAAAGATACTTTTTCCCTTTTTTTTTTTATTCTATGTTTTTAAAAACTTTTTCCTTGGGGATTTTTTGTTTTAGTTTTAAAATATTTTAAAATGAACTTTTGACTGAGATTTTTTTCGCACGGTTTTATTCGGCTTGAACTCCTTTTATATTTCGCGGATGATACAAATAGTAAAACCCAACCCTATATAACAATTGATAAACTGAGGCCCTTTTGTATTTTTCAGAATAATACTACTGCCTCATTCTGGGGGGGAGGGCCACTTTTGACACAGAAGCAGCAGATAGAAAAGGAAAAGAGAGAAAACAATCCCATTAGGCTTTAATGACAGGTGAAGATATGAATGTTTTTTTTTTTTCTGCCCTTTTTCAAATGTTTTAATCGAACATTTTTTGGGGACTTTAAAGAGATCAGAGTTGGGGGGCCCAAAATGAGCCAAAAATCCTTTTGTGTATGAATGAGGCAGGATTTCAAATAATACAGTAAGAGAAGCAGAAACAGCCACAGGGGGATGTACCTGGTGCAATATCAAAATTTTTGGTACTATTTCTGAACATGGGGTAATTCACCATGTTGCAGTCATTGGTCCCTCCAAAGAGACCGTTCTTCAGTTCTTAAAGGGGCCCAGAATCCCATATTCCTAAAAAAATGAAATGGGATTGTGAGAGCCAACACCCACTCATGGAAATTGGGAATTTTGGGTTTTCACTAAAAGGGGTAAAAAAAATGGTTTAAACCAACCAAAATGAAATGTTCTCCTGGCATCAATACACATTCCAACCCCAAATTAAAACCTTTTCTTGTTTGGGAGACAGAAGGTGCAACAGCAGCCCATAATCGATTTTACTGGAAGCAATGGATTGGCTGTGAGGACGCCACATTTGATTTTTTAAAGGCTGGGTGCAGGCAAAACATTTTTATTTTTGGTTCAAAGAAAACATCAGGTGATGAAACCAATAGGGCCTAAAGAGATGAGAGAGGATATTTAAGAATATTTAATAGTTTGCACTTTATAGTAATTTTAGTTTTAAACAATATATGAAATGATACATATGTAGGTTTTTTTTACCTACTTACAGGTTGGGCGGTTCAATTTAAATATATTTTTTTTTGCTTTCTTTTAAAAGTTTCTTTCCCCTTTATTTTTCTCAGCTTCAGAATTAAAAAAAGTTTTAAAAAAACCTACTTTTATTTTTCTAACTTTTTTATTTAATTTGACATATTTTTTTGCGGCTCTTTCAAAGTCAGTAAGGTATAAAATATAAAAGTTAAAACTTTTTGGTTTTTAAGTCTGAAAAAAATTTTGGAAAGTTTTTATTCGGGGTCACGTGTTGGGATTGACGATTTTGCTGTTTTGACAATGTGAAAAGGGTTATTTTTTCCCAGTGTTTTTGCAATGAGTTTTTTTTTTGAGAAAGCCTAACTTTTTTGAAAACTGCATTTGAGGAGGGGAATACTTTGATGCCCAATTTCGGGTTTAAAAACGAACATATCAGATGAATTTTTTTTATTTTGCTCCGGGCTTGGGTAATTATACAAAAAATTTTTCAAAAGAGTTTTATACTTGGTTTACAGAACTATTTTACAGTATTTTAATGTAATTTAATTAAAAAAAATTTTTGAAAAGAACATATAACAAGATGTGTCCAAATGTAGTAATACGGATTTTCAAATTAACAAAAGAAAATTTTAATTTCAAAACACCAACCAAGGAAAAATGTATTGTCAAACAAGACTGTATGTCTGAAAAAGCAAAAAAAAAGGGATGTGGGGAAAGTAACATGCCAGCTAAGAGGTAAGTGTCTTAATTTTAAACTACTCTGATCAAAAAAAAAATTTTAGCAAAACAAAAAAAAAATGCAAGTTTTTTTTTTTTAATGTCATATCAAAAGCAACGCTGATGCCAATAAAATGATATCATATGATAGACTGGCCTTCCCTTAGGGACATTTCCGCCCGACCCAATGCTGCCATAATAGGCTCTGACCCCGCCAATTTGAATTAAATTGGCCAGGTCTAAACTTTTTAATTAAAAAATCAAACGAAATAATCTTTTTCCAAATAATTTTAAATTTTTGAAATTTTTTGCCTCCATTCTATGAAAAAGGATTATCAACAAAATTTAATGAATCTATTCATTTATAATCATTATTGTGTACTGATATAATTTTTTAAATAGAATAAATGTACAATAACAAATTAAAAAAAATAGCCAACCTGGTGTAATTTACCTTCTGAAATCTGGTACAAAACGAAAAGAGTTTCCCCAAAAGGGTTTCTTCACACTTGATATCTTTCGATGTTCAAAAAACAATGAGGGTCATTGTAAGAGCCTGGGGTGGGGTATTGATTTAAATGGTGAGAATCTCTGGCAAAACATATTATTTTTTTTTAAATTTAATCGTAGACAAAATTTAAAGATATTTAAAAATACTTAATTTTATATCCAAAAATAAAAATGTAATAAATGTTTTTTAAAAGATATTTGAAAAGGAAGTTTACGCCTTCTCCATGCTCCCATTTTTTCCAGCTGTGCTGTTTTCCTACAGTCCAAAAAAATGAGGGTTGGGGAATTGGGCCTAGTACATTTGAGTTTACCCTAAAATGGATTGACACCCTCTCCCAAAAATTGCCCGTTGTGCCCTGGCATGAGATAGGGTCCAGCTTCCTCCACCCCGCGGGGTAAGCAAATTAAAAAAAAAAGGATGGGTGGTGGGGGAACATTTAATTGTTAATTTTTACACTTAACAACATAAGCCTTTCAAATACAAAAAGTTCTTACGCATGTCACCCAATTTGGGGGTTGAAATTTTTGTCCACAATAAAAAATTTTTTAAAAAAACTTACCATCATTAAACTGCATAATATTTAAATAATAAATAATAAAAAAAAAAAATAATAGTATTATTCTGATAGTTCCCATTACTTCAGGACTTCAAGCCCAGGTGCATTCAAGTATTCACCAAATTAAAATAAAAAAAAACAAGTTTCTTTTCAAATCTTACCAACTGAACTAATTTAGCCAACTAAAAATATGGACCTTCTTCCGCTAACAATAATAAAAAAAACTACAACTTTTTTTATTCTATTTGGGGATTTCCCGGGAACATAGGGGCCAGTGAAGGAAAAAAAGTTACTTTATTCTCCATTTATTTAATTTTGATAATTTTTGTCGGGTTGTGACATTTCTACTTTAATCTTTCATTTTTGTCGGATTTGTCCAAATTTTATTTTTTTCCTAAATTTTTTTTAAAGTAAATTTAAACAAAATTCCAAAATCAATGTTTAATTTATTTTATTTTCAAACCCCCATTTGTTTAAAAGGGACATTAAAGCTTTTTTTTTTGTATTCCCCAAACCTGAACACTACCCTTAAAAATGACCCTTTTGCACAAAGGGGAAGGCCCGAGACAGAATCCATTCACTTCATGATATTCCCCCTTTGAAAATTTAGAATGCTAAGATAAATACTTGATATTTTCATGGTGAAAAATATTAAAGCTATTAAAAAACTCAGTAGTGTTTCCCCCCCCAAAGGGGGTCCCCGGTGTTGTTTAATGTAGGAACTTTATGGCAGGTGTGAGAGGCCCAAAAAAAGATGTAGGAATTTTAACTTAAAAATTTTTGAAATGTTGGGTTTTGGATCTGGTGGGCAGAGAAAATAAACAATTCAACGGGTGTCCTTCCATTTTTTTCACGCCTGCCATTTAAAAAACCAAAACCCCAGTTCCCTTTTCCTTTTCTTTTCCACAAACCAACCCAATTAAACGCCCTTTTTAAAATTCTAGTTAAAATTGCCCACAGATGTTTTGAACTTTAAAAAAATTTTTTAATGCAAAATGTTTATTCGGGTTTTCCCATCCCAAGCATTTTAAGGCAGGAGAAACCTGAACGAATGCCAGCACATCACAGGGTTATACGCAATTGCAGGGCCAAATAGCATAACAAAACCCCACATCCTCCCTACTTTAAAAAAGGAAATGAAGACCCATAAACCCCCAGAAAAAACATGAAATTCACTGAGAACCCTTGCGCGGCAGATAACCTTCCCCCGCCATGCCCCCACAATTTCATTTTAAGGGTTTAAGGAAAAAAGATATCAAGTATATATCTTTGCACAAAGTTCCAAAAAACGAATGAATTTTTCCCCGGATTACCCTGCTTGGGGTCCCCCAAAAGAGGAAGCAGGAACCATACCCCTTTTAAATGGTCGGAAACACTTTTTAAAAAAGTTTTGGCAAAACTTATAAGGGGTTTGAGAAAACTAGTAAATTAAATATTATTTTATAAAGTTTTGATATTTTTGTTTTATTTTTAAAGAAAATTATGAGAATAAAGTCAAAAAGCATTTTTTAAACTTACAAAAAAGCCAGAATAAAGTAGAAAGGTTGAGAATAAAAAACAACATGGATTTTTTTCTTGCTAAGACAAGATTAAAGGGAAATTCGAAATAAAGTCAATGTTGTCACACTATCCAGGACAAAGTATTGAAAAAAATAAAACAAGTACAACTTGGTTGCAATTTTACAGTAGTATAGAAACAGTATTTACACATTTAAATAAAGGTCCACATCCAAAATTTTAAAACCAAAGTATTCCAAGCAACGGATGTGACTCTTTTTTCGCAAAAGTTCTTCTTGTACATGTTTAACGATTTCGCTTTTGTTTTGAATGTTCTCGTCCGTTTTAAAGCGGGAAATTTCACTACCGCATCTATTTAGCGGGGGCAGTGGGTCCCAATTGAATAGCTTCCCAAGGGCCCCCCCCAACGTCAGACAATTGTGTTTGGGAAAAAAAATCATATCATAAAAAAATAAAAAAAGTTTTTTAGAGCCGGGAACCCCCAGCACTACTAATGAACAGCTTCCATGAATAATTTGACACTTGTGGATTATCCTGAAATTTTAAAGAAAGATTGCCTTCAAACAATTTTCCGTTTTTCAAATTTTTTAAAGGGCCTTTTTATTTCTTTTAATTTTTCTTATGGAATTGGGAAAACGTAATCATAATCCTCCTGCAAAAAACCGGGAAAGTTTTTTTTAATTTCATTGTTTTACCTGCATAATTCAGTGAAGAGTTCATGACTTATTTTATTTTTGTCCTGGTGTTGCTTTTTAAATTTGTTAAGACTTTTTTCCCCAGGTGCCTCCACTCAAAAAAAATTGATAAAAGGATGCACCCGGCCATAATATGAAAGCGTTAAGGCTAAACTTGATAAAATGAGAGGTTTTAGTTTTGATTTTAAAAACATGTAATCCTTTCTGAGAATGTTTTTTTTCTTTTCATTATGGGTTACTGAGAGAAAGATGGTAAAAAAGTAAATGTACCATTTAAAATTTTAACTTCGTCGGAAAAAAGGCAAAAAAATTTAAGGGGGTTTAATAATTCCTGAATTCCCCGTACTATATGAATCTTATGTGCAAACAGCCTTTTTTGGGGCCAAAACAAAAAAGCATAAAAATAAAGATTTTGCAAGGGGGAAAATTAAAAATTGATATATTACCATGTAAAATTTAAACCTGATGTCAATTTTAGATTAAACATTTATTGGCTCTTTAATCTAACATTTCTGCATTGGAAAATCTTTTCTAATTAATATGTTTTTTTAGAACAAGCCCACAATGTATTATTGTAAGATACGTTACCTGAGCTTGGAAAGAAATGGAGGTTTTTAGTACCAGGACTTTTTTAAACAGACTCTTTTTTTTCATCTTCCAGGACCCAGGGAAAATCCAAAAAAAGTTGAAAATTTTGGGAAACCCTTTTAAAAAGGGAATACCTATAAAAAAATGAAATATATTTAAAAATAAAAAATTTTGATATCTGAACAGTCTAGATAAAAAAGGGCCCGCCTAGCAAAGCTTGCCAAAAAATTTATTTCATTCTTGCAAAAAATTTTAGTTTTGAAAGTCCCTAAAATCCTAAGTCAGAATATTAGCCGGGGCAGCTTCTGTCAAAATCGATTGGTGGATTTGAATGATGTGACCGCCCCCCACCCAACTCTAACCTGTTTGCCCCAGGAAAGGCAAGGGCATTTAGATGGATGTCTGCCCCCCTTCCCCACCCCCCCAACCCCGTTTTCCAAAATTTCAAGAGCCGTTGATGGGGCTGTCCACCCCAACCACCTGCTTTGGGCCCCCTGCTATCAGCACTTGTTTTGTGGGGTGGCCCCCACTCCCGACCCCCTCTCCCGAGGACAAATCCCGGATGTTTCTGCCGGACCCAAAGTCCAAAGTTCTTATCCATACCCCCGCCAGCCCACCTATTTTTTGGGGGGCCCCACTTCCGGGCCATCTCCCGGACAAGTCCAGGATGTGTGCCGACCGTATTTTTCCCATGAAAGCCCCGCCTCAGCCCCCGCAGGGAGCACCGTTGGGTTTGGCCCTCCACTTCCTGCCCACTTCAATAGTGGTTTATAAAAACACAGGTCTCTCACTCCTGTGAAGAAAAATGGGAAACTATGACCAGCCCCAGTGAAGGGCCGGCCACAGGGTCTATTTTAAGAACCTTTTAAAAAAGGGAAAAGGGGTTTTGGGTTTCCGTTTTTTGAAGCTGAAGCAGCGGGCGAGGGGTCGGGCTAAGTTTTGGGGGAAACAAGAGGGAAAAAAGGTGATACATAAGGAAAAATTTCCCAGCCCTTTAGTATTCAAGGCCAACCCGAAGCGATGCGGGCGAGTAACGACAAGTCGCCCGAAACATAGTTTGAATTGAGCCGGGCAAAATGGAAAAAACCCCCCTTTTTTTTTTTATGCCCCCCTTCCCTTTTTCCAAAAAATCCATTTTTCACGGGGCCTGGAGGATCGACCATTTGGAATTCTTTTTTAAGTTTTAAATCCCCGTACGGAGCTAAAATAATAAGGCCGGGGAATATCCTTTTTTCCTTTAGGCTCCAAAGCCGAGGTTGGCCTGAATCCCCTGATTCTATAACTCGGGTTGATTTTTGATTAGGGGCTACTCAAGAATCTGGCCCCCCGGGATTTTTCTGATATGATTAACCTCATGCAAGAGACCTTTTAAAGACAGTGGATTCCAGTCCCGGGTCGGGGTGGTCCCCACCCCCCTCCCCCAAGGGGACGATGGAAACCTCTCACCTAGCTCCAGGGGAGCCATGGGTAAAACAAGTACCGGGGAACCGTCGGGGACTTTCGAGACAGATATGGGTTTCCTGATTTTGGGTGCTTGAAACTTGGGGCCCTACAGCGTTTAAAAGGGCTGATGACCTCTGGGACATTATTGTCTACCACCCAGAAAAAAAATGTCAAGGCGCATATAAATCACCTCCCAGACAAGACATACCCCCCTTTTTAACCTGAAATCACCTTAAATCAAGGTCGCCGAAGATTCGAAATATTCGAAAGAAGGGGGAAAGTTCTGGGGTATTTAAAAATTCCCCCCATTCCCAAAATATACATAGGGGTGAAAAAATTGGATGAATTGAAAATACCAGCTCTATTTATGAAATTTAATGCGCTTTTTCAAAATGGATGAATACTCCTACTGTGTAACCCACCATGTGGCGGAGGTGAAAAAACCCTGAGGGTCATATGAATTGTAGGGCTAAATAACCTGGTCGAGTGAGGTTCTGATCCACCTCTTTGAACCCTGAGTACCCCCAAACACCAGGTAAAAGTCCCAATTATTATTTATTATAATAATTTGGGACCCCAAACACCACCACTCCACTCTTCCCCAAAAACAAGCAATACAATTTTTGCATTAATCCTCCAACACCCAGAACTTAGCCACCCTTCCTCCCAGCTGCCGCCGCTGGGGGTTTTACACCTTTTTTATTCCCTGACCTGAAGTGTTCCCAATCCCAGTCCATGTGATCCTGTATCACTCCGGTCAGGTAAAAATACTTTTCTTCACTCCCCAAACCCCGCTTCCTTTTTTAAAATTTGGGTTTTGGGGGAGTCCACGGCCCCAGCCACCCCCGGGTCCCAAGGTATCCCGCAGGGCTGGCATTAAAACTCATAGTCCATAAGGCCCCCGATGGAATTTGGCCCGTCCATGCTGCCGAGATCTCCGGCGCCGGGGTGAGGACCGAATATGAAGCCGCCATCCACCAAACCCAATTTTATTATAGATAGAACTGTGGTCCTTCTGAGCCTGAAACAAAAAGTCTGAACAACTGACTCCCAAATAAATGTTTTGTTGTTAAGTGGTGTCAGTGTCTGTTTTTTACACCCAATGGGCGGTCTTGGAAAAAACATATGATAACCTGAGAACGCTGGGTCCTTGGGGAGAATCCCCAAAAAAAAACTCTTGCAATCGGGCACAATATTGGGACCAAGAGGGTCCGGGTTATCGGGCAATACACCTAAGATAATAAACCGCTAGAATCCATTTTAAAAGGAATAAGGTGTATGTTTCAATATAGACGGGAATGGCAGATCTTCCCGGGGTATGTTAAACCTGGCTAATATAACCAAGGCTACAAGTATCTACTGACTTGTATAGATATTCTTTTAAATATGCCTGGGTCAGGGTATAAAAACAAAAACATAAAGAAGAAAAAGGGCTTTTAGAAAGTTTGAGAAGGTAGAGTTCCCCCAAACTTAACCCAAGCGTAAAAAAGTTTCTCAATCGAAAAAGCATACCAAAACACCATTTACCCCCGTAGAATTAAAGGCTTCGTGGTGAAGAGATTCAAGCTTTAACCTGAACACCAAAATTTGGGGTATTTCAGCTCCCCCCAATACCTGGTCCTATCGCAGGCTAAGGACTTTTGGGGAAATCTTTTTAATCTGAGCTTATACCAGGCATAAAATGGAATGTTTTTGGGGAATGTTTCCAATTTTGAAAACTTAAAACATATACGCAACTAAACCCAAAAGAAGCTAAAAAATAAATTTGTTGGCATACGGGGAGAGGTCAAAAAACCTGGAATCTTTTTTTCCAAGGGCTACAAACAAACATTTTCAAGAGGGATTTACCTTTTTGAACATCCCAGGACCGTTTTTGTCTACAAACTCAAAGATTAGACGCAAAAGACATTATAGGTTCCTTTTAAAAAACAGAATACATAAGATTCAGTACGCCTTCAGGAATGAAAAGATTTTGGTGAAAAAATATCCAAAAAAAAGATATTTTGGGGGAAATCCCAAAAAATTTAACAAGATCCCCGAAAGCTACACGCTTTGACCTAAATACAAAAATCAAAAATAGATTTCATTCACGTGGTTTCACTGAGAGGTTTTACGTGTTCTACCCAGCAATTCTTCCCGGATGTTTTCCCCCACTAATACCCCCGAATTTAATCCAAATTAAGGGGCCCCCGGAAGTTGGGTTTAAATCGGATCCCAACCTGGAATACCCCAGAGAAACTGGATAATGAATTTACCCGGGGGTCCCCGCTGCAAATTTTACCCCGTTATTACTCTAGCCGGGAAAGGATAGCCAAGATAAATGAAGGGGGCAAAAGAACCAAATCCATCGGGCGGTTCAGAGTCACCAAAAAGGAAAAAACCCTGAAATTTACAGGGCCCGGAGGAAGATTCCCAAAAAAAAACGTAAAGGGTGAAACCTGCATGTCAAGGGACGGGGGGATTTGGGGCTATTTGACATTACCAGGGGCCCGGTGAATGGTTACTTACCCCGAGATATCAGAGCGGGGATTCCCTTGATTTTGAAAAGTTCCACCAAAGAGTCGAGAAGTTAACCTCTTGAGATGTGTACATAAAGAGGGTGAGATGAATAAGATTACTACAATCACCCCCCAAAACTACCCAGTCAGCAAGACTAGTTTTATACTTTTACCATTGAAAAAAGACGGATCGACAAACCGCCATTTTAGTTGGGTTTATGCGTTCATTTGACCCCTAAAATTTTACAATCTAATATAAAATGAGATTTACCTTTTACCCTAGCCCCGCGCAAATTTTGAAGCCCGCCAGTGGACCCCGATTCTAGGGGGGCCCCGTATAAAAAATTCTGGGGTCAGAGAATATTTCGAGGTTCTTTTGAAGAGCTTTGCCTCTTGAAAAGAGGGCTTTAAAATTTTCCCCAACATTAAACCCCGCCGCTAAAAATTGTCAAAGACGGGTGGAGGGGGCCCTGTGAGAAACCCCAGGGAAACGGGGAAAACGCGGGAGGGTCTGATGGAATGGAAAACTAAAGAAAAGACCTCCCCGGTTTAAACATCAAAAAAACGCCCCGCTTTTTTCATCATTTTCTCTCCGCCACAAGGATGTCCCACACCCAGAAAAAGGGGAAAACAAAAACATTTTAAACCAAGATTCTTTTTGTTCACCAAGCAAAGAGTATGGAACCAACTGACTTTTTTCGCCCAAACCCCGACTAGTGGGGAAAAAGGATCTATGTCGAGGGTTCCCCCTCAGCCTACTGAGGTTGCCCCACTGAGTTTCTGAACCCGGAACGGGAAGACTACTGGGGCCTGAATAACATGGATGTAACCGTGGGAATTTCCCCCAATATCACAGAGTTCCCCTTACCCTCGAGCCTTTTTTTGAGATTTTTAAATTAAGCAATAAAAATTCGATCAATTTTTATCTTTTTTAAAAAAACCCCCAAAAAATGAAACACAACCTTAAAAATGTGGGGTTAAAAAAAAAAACTATTAAAAGCCCAGGGTAAGAACAGAAATCCTCTGATCTATTCATTCTGACTTATTTTTTCAAGAAAATAAATTCTAAACGGGTGGACCCAGAATAAAAAAGGTGGGAATAAAAAATTTGTCTTTTTTCCGATTGGCGAAAAGGGAAAAGAAAATTTTATCCCCACACTTTTTTTTCAAGAAAGTTAAAGTTTCAGGGGGGAAGGGGACCCCTTCCCTCCATCCCCAATGCTGGGACCTTTAAAAAAGTGAATAGGGAAAACTCGTTTCGGTCCGGGGGGAAACGGAAACCTGTTCTGGGACAATTTCCCAAAACGTTCCGAATGGGGATAATATCCTTTTTGGGGTTACGCCAGAAACCCCTTCAATTTCAAGAAACAATGGGGTTTCCTCCTGTATTTACCGAGAACAAATTCCCCAAAATTTGGAACCCAATTTTTAAAAACACCCCATAGAATATTACAACCTCGTTGGCCCCCGGGTTTGAAAGACCACCCCAGCCATCAGTCGTTCTAAATTCTCCTGAGGCTCACCCCCTTTTCCTTTTTGGGTGCCCACGAAATAAAAATTTCGATGAAAACCGAACATAGATTTTAAAATTTCCCCTTTCGCAGCCCCCCACCCCCTACGTGAATCAATGAAAAAGGGGTTTAAACATTATTGAAATAAACCAGGGAAGAAATATCTTTTTGCAAAAAAGAAAACCCGAGATCAACAAACTATTCCAGTAACCAACAGAAAATCTGTTTCTTGAGGTTGGGGGCGGGAAAAATGCCTGAAAACGGGGCTCCCCAGATCATGCCAATCACCCCTGTATGCAAAGCAAGACCGTAATTTTCTTTTAATAAAGAATAGGCAAAAACTGAATATTTTTTTAAAAAAAAAAATTAATTCATTTCAATAAGGAATCCATTCATTATTTTTTTTGAGATCTGGTTTTCCCCTAAAAGTTTAACACAGTTGACCCCTCTTGAAAAGCTACGCCAGCAAGACGTTAAATACTGAGAATCAAAAATAGTATTTCATTCACGGTCTGATCACAATGGAGAGAAAAGCTTTTTACGCTTGTACTACCCAGCAATTCTTCCCAAGATAAGCCTTCCCCTAATAATACCATCGCTAAATTTATCATTGTACTATCCTCCCAATCAACTACAGGCCCCTGGTTGGATTACTGAATTCAGTATCCGCGACACCTGGAATACCCTAGACAAAACGGATAATGAATTTATGTTGGCATCCTCGCTTAATAGCCAAATTTTTCTTATAGTTTTTCCATGGGCTATTACTCTAGTGTCGAGTAAGTGGCAGACACAAGATGAATGAAGTGGTGTTGAAAGATTCAAAATTCTCGAGTCCCGCTCAGCGCGACCCCATGAATTCCACTATAGCCTAAAGCGTAGATTCTATTTCAAAACACTGTGAAGGATGAAACCTGCATGTCAAGGGACAATTAGGGTAGGGATTCTAGAGCTCATCCAGACAAAACTATTGGTCTGGTGAATGATTCTACCCCGCCGGATATCAGAGCTGGGTTTTATTCCTTGCACGCCTACAGCTATTATTAGCCACCAAAGAGTCGGAGACAGCTACGCCCCTCTCTCTTGAGATGCATATTGAGGATGAGATGAATAAGATTACTAATAATCAACTACGACAACCGCGCATCTACGCTCCGGCCAAAAGAATCAGTTTGATACTTTGGACCATTGAAATAAAGACGGATCAGAACAAAGCGTGTTCCATTTCAGTTTGGCAAGGTCATAGTCAGTTACATTTCAGACCTCCAAGAGGTGTGTATACACGACTAATACTGAGATGAGATCTACCTGGTCCCCAACCCCACGCAAGTGGCATATTATGAAGCCCAAGCAGGTAACGGACTCCCCTCACCCCTCTGGGTCCCCAGTGATGTACGGCTCTGGGATCGAGGGATATTTCGAGGGCTATTTAGAAGAGCTTTGCCTCTCTTTGAAAAGAGGATTCAAAATTGTCAAAACCAATACTACTAAATCAGCCGCTAAGAATATTGTCAAAGACGTATGGCTGGAGCAAGGTCAGGAACGATGACTGAGGAAACGGGTTAGAAATCAAGCTGGGGCGGGTCTATCGGTGATGAGGAAAACTAAACGTAAGAGACCCTCCCCCAAGTACCCACTCAGCCCCATCATCAAAAGACGCTACCGTCAGCTTTACTTCATTTTCTCTTCCTCCGCCACAAGGATAAGTCCTCACAACAAGAGAAAAGAAGAAATCAAAACATTTTTAACTCAAAATGTTTCTGCTCATCAATGTCTCAAGAGTGTGTGAAATTCGAACTGGACTTGTTTACGGCACCCTATACTCAGACTAGTGTAGAAAAAGCATCTACGCCGAGGTCCCCTCTCTCTTGTAGCTCTAGCTGAAGTCGCCCGGGCTGAGTTTTCTGATTACCGAATGGGAAGACTACTTTGACCTGAATAACACGCCTCTACACGCCCCATGCAAAATCGGCCAATGCCGATGGAACTAATCCACCCTCTCGTGGCCAAGGTAGCCTTTGTAATTATCCACAGCCGCTTATTTTCACAAGTGGATGTAACCCTGGGAGATCGCTATCATCACAGAGTTCCAACCTTTACCCCGTATAGGCCCTTTTGAGGGATTGTTAAATTACAGCAGTGAAACTCTCAAGTACCACTTGGCAATGGTCTTTTTACAAAGACTTGGCTGGACTTAACATGAAAACACAACCTTGACTGAATGGGTTCAAAAAAGAAACGGTTAAGTACGGGTCCAGGGTAAGACAGTATAGAGCTCCTCGGATCTATTCATTCCGACCTATTTTTTTTCAAGAAAAATTAATTCTAACGGAGTGGACGCCAGAATAAAATGGTGCGTGAAAGCAAAATGAATTCTGTCTGATGTCCGGAGATGCCGAAGCGCATAGTAAACATTTTAGCCTTTGTCAAGAAAGTTAAAGTTTCAGCGGGCGTGAAATCGGGGCACTAATATCACCTCACAAACGCCAACGCCAAGTACCCCTCTTTGAAAGAGTGAATAAGGAAAGTTCTCAGTTTACCAGCCGATCTGGAGGAGCAATCAGGAGAATTTGTTCTTGGACAATTACCCAAGTACGCGGTCCTAGGCAGGTGGATAATGACGCTTTTCCGGGATTACGCCTCAGAAACCCCTTCAATTTCAAGCATAACCATGTGGGAATTCTTGGCCTTGTATTTGGACGTGAGAACAGATTCCCCGCCAAACCATTTCAGCCCAATTCTCCCACACACCAGCTCGAGAATATTACAACCTTAAAGTTGGCCACCGAAATACTCCTTGAAAGACCAGCCTCTAGCCATCAGCCATCTCTGAATTCCCTCCCTGAGGTTACACCCCGTTTGCCTTTGATTTGACGCCAGATCAAGAATGCGGGACCATTTCATTGATGAAAACCAACATGAGATTTGAAATCCGCTTCGGGCAGCCCCTACCCCATACTGTAGAATTCCATTAGTGTACGCTGTCTTGACAACATAACCAGAGAAGAAATATACTTTATGATTACTAAAATGCATGAATACCCTGCAGATCATCGAACTCATGTCTAGTAATCCATACACAGCAAATCTGTTTCACGTTGGCTTGCAATCCAACTGCCTAAAAAGATACCTTTCACGGAGCCCCGACCATGATCATCGCCAATACTCACCGCCAAAATCAACCCGAGAACACTGGCTGATCTATACATCTCAGAGAAGATGGAATTGAGAATATTTGATTCCACGGGAGCTCCTACCGGATTCTTGGTCTATTTTCCTGAGGAAATATACAGCTTTTTAAACAGAAACTGTAAAAGAACATTCACTATACCCGCAGCTTCAAAACTGGTTTTCCACCGCTCATGACAACACTGTATTTTTTCCTGCATCATAGAGGAAAAGGACGCCTTATCAAGAGGTCATGAACCTGTATTTAAAGAAGTCACCAAGAACGGCGATATGGTTCAAAATTTTGTCAACACCTTGCGTTCAAGAACACTTTTAAGAAGCTTCAGGATCAACTCCCGTACGCAAAGTTCTGGACCCTGTAATTATCTTAATAAAGAATAGGCAAACTGTGTAATCAAAAATAATATTTTATTAAAACAAAAATATAAACAGCATTTCAATAAGGAATCCATTCATTCTTTTACAGATCTGGTTTTCCTGCCAACAGGTGTATTCCAGTATAGACGCCAAAGGCAGCAGAGGCAGCAGAGACAGCAGAAGCTCCGCCTGGGGAGGCTATTTCAAACTCTCAGAAGTTCTCTCAGTGTCCATGTTTGGTACGGCCGCAGGTCGGAATAAGTTCAACTGCCAGGGCCTTAATAAATTCTTTCCAACCCCTAGGTCTCCGAGTAGGATGGTATGTTATGACGGGCGGTTAAGTTCCACATTAGATCGCATCTATATTCTGCTCCGGTAACGCTCCCTCCACTCTAAACACAACCTCCCAAGCCATTCCAATAGTTGTATTAGGGTGATGTGAGTCATTTTCTGTAAAATTATTTCAGTATATTTCTTTGATTTATCCGGAGCACTTTTAAAATCTCGTCGTGACACCCGCTTCTGGGGTACTAGGCGATCTTTGAGCACCTCTGGCGGCACCTCCTGGCTCGACAGGCATCAATAATGTCAGAGAACCTGTTTCTTTATCCGCTTTTTCACATATATAAAGTATCTTGGTAAGAGACGGTCGATAAAAAATTTACTTTTGCATCGCATGCTCAAATCATCGCTAGCTCAAGCATGTAAGGTTTCATTTTATTTTATCGAAGTTCACTCTTCCGTAGTGCTTAAAATGTCGCGTTGGAAGTCGTGAGGGTTTCGATGCCACTGAGCCATTTGGTTGTTGAGGGACCAGGTGCATCTATGCTGCAGGTATTCCATATTTATACTCGGGGTTATTAAACTAGTAATGAAAGGAATGGCCACGCTTTAGCAGGGCTCCGAAAACCTCCTTTCTTGATTTAAAAGGACTTTTATTTTTAATGGGCAGATTTTACCAGTTTTAACGGCGCAATGATGCTTCTTCAGCAACTTGAACTGCCTAGAAGTCAGGGGATGGCTTTGAAGTATTGAGAGTTATTTCGCCAGAGCATAAATGAAGGCTCGCCAGCATCGCTGGCGACAGGAGACTCTGTGCAGGGTCTTGAGCAAAGGGAGATTTCTTTTATTCTGCACGACATGCCGCTTCCGTTTTCAAATACCTCGGAAATTCCAAAGACGCCTTTATCTTTTTCACGACGCATTTCACAGGCCAGTCGGGGTGAAACATACCAGTACGTAAACGAAATTCGCCAGGCATCTGCTTTGTGATCCACCAACAGATAACCGTAGGTTGTTATGCGAGCGCCCCCTCAAAGGCCTCAAGAAAATTTCACCCTACTCAGGGTACATTTGACGCACTAAATTAGTGATTTGCAGCTATCCCTCTGGTTTTAAAAGGGTGATGTAATTGGCATTCAGGATTTATCGCTCTACTTTTCTTTGCCTTTGAAAAATAAATTTGACCAAGTAAATGATGGGATGTACCTACAGTATATTTCCTTTTTGTGAAGGCCCTCTCTATCTCTTCTTTGGCTATGGCTTTCCTGTTCCATCGAAATCGCCGACGATACCAAGTTAACTCATCAGGCGTAGTAGTTCATCGCCGCTTACGAAGCGGGTAATCCCTCCAAAATTTAATTTGGGAAATCTGGCTAATAGTTCGTCAGACAGTGGCTGCCAACAGCTTAAAAACCAGACTATATTGTCAGGGCAGCGAGAAAGCACATGGTCTGTGTGTTCCAAAAGCTTTTTCACATACGCGATTTGTTCATCAGGAGGGTCTCGGTGACTATTTGAGAACGGGTGTTTAAGTCTTACATCAAAGCCTCTTTAGTATCCATAGGGTAGAGATGTGAAATCGCGCAGAACCCTTTTGTTGTACACCACTCTGAATCTCTTCTGAGTGGGCTTATTTTGCAACGCTAGGTCTTTTGTTCCTATGAATCTGCATACCATGAACGGTTATTTCTTTTATGTAGATCGCTTTCTACAAAAGTATGCACTTGATCCATTAACAAATATAGGTTTACCTTTGAACCGCTTGCGATTGAGAGTAATACCCTTTACTTTCATGCAGACCTTTGCCTTTGAACGCTTTGTACACGAGACGCTTTTTGACCTCCAGAAACAAATTCCTTCTATGTATTACCAGGATCTAGTTCGCTATGAGTTTGCTCTAAATAGTCGTTTAACGGGCGTGTGTACTGTCCGGCGATGCTGTGAAGATAATGGAATTCGTATCATGATACAGAATCCTCGCCCTAAACGCATCCAGTAATTCGCATACCCTAGCCGGCATAGGCCATGGTGAAAGCGGCGACACCAAATTGACAGGGGTCACAACGTGATCAGCTCAAGTCCGTGAGATACTCCACTGCACCTGAGCCATTTCCTTTGCCGCTGACAAAGTCAAATAGGAGACCCATATACATGTCTGAGAACAGGTAATCAAAGAATTCTGCGTGTTTAACAAACGCCGTGGTCAGTTGGTTAGGCTTCGACCCACTTTTCCCAAAGAGAATTCAGAAATAACTTGAAATTTGTCTTACGGGATTGAAAATGCCTTTCACGCCCAATAATACTTTAAGAAATAGTCACGTTGCCGGACGCCTTACTCCACGACCCATGAGGGCCATCCAGAGGCCTCCTGTTTGCCTTCTGTGATGAATTTTGATGTACCTCGAAAATAAATCTGGCGGTAATTCTGCTCGTAGCCATATCTCATGAATTTTTAAACTTTGTACCCCTTTATCTAAGGCCTTGAGTATTTCCCGCTGGACGCTTGCACCAGGTTCCTTGCCAAAGACCTTCCCATCATTGTGACAGCAAAGGCCGGTGGTTTTCTGGTTTCTGCACATCGCACGCACAGAATCTAACATCAATTTATTGTACCCAAAGGGAGGACCGGAAAATACAAATTGTGTGCTTTGCATGGTGATTTTAATGAGCCCGGTATTGCTTAAGATCGCCAAACTCTTCAAAACAAAAGGTTGGATGGCCGACGTAGGTTTTTGTTTTGTTGGACGTAGGGGTACAGACTTGTAAAATCGTAATATTGCATTTGCTCATTACCATAGACCTTATGGTATAATTTGATCAAGGTTTGGTAATGCCTCCATAAAGGGCATCACAGGGATTTATAGGTTCAGGAAACTCAAAGCCGCCTTAAGAAAATCCTGTTGAAGCTCCGCTGGGCTCCCTTCTTTTCATGCGCCCCTAAGCTGTTCCCAAAGCACTTTCACCGTCAGATTAAAAGTTTTCCGCACTTATCATAAGTAAACGCTTTAAAACAATTCCATAAAGACGCCCCTGAAGAGGGTAAGCTTGGCTTCATGATCGTGAAAGCACCCCTGGACATCCGGGTGATAAAAGCAGCCAGCAAACTCAAAGGCCGCCGGACACCTTGAACTAGCTGCAACCATCTAGATAAAAGGATCCCATCCTGACTTCACCATGATCTTCATGCGATGTCGAATGTTTATTTTTTCCTTCCTCGGTTAGAAACATTAGCCACTGAATAGTAGCTAATAGAATAAGCTTTGTGAGTGCTTTTGTAATGATCAGTAGGAATGATTCCACTGTACTATCAGGCATGCAGTTTTGTCTGTACATGGACAGACAGAGAGAAGCTAGGTCATACACTGAAAAGGGATCAATAGTACCCCATCCCGGAATACTTCATCTCTAAATTTCATACAGGCAGTTCTCAAAATAACCACGCCGCTTTGACAATAGTACCACATTTCTTGTCTAAAAGTTGAAGGTTTTCCCACTTTTTAACTAGCCTCCCATTCTCAAGACAAAACTCCTCTCTTCCTGGCTCATCATGTGTTGAATGTCGTAATATTTAGGCTCGGGTATGGGCCGCATGTAATTTTGATTTTCTGCTGTATTAAAGAAATGGGAAAGTACTTTTGAGCCTGGAATCCCAGGGCTTTGGGGCAATGGCTCAATTTCATGCAGTAAGAAGTTCAACGAAGTCGAGCAAATCCTCCTGTTGTGTCTTCTATAAAGCACATTAATTTTACAACCCTGAGATGTAACAATGGAGTTTGCCCGCTGACAGAGATATTTCATGAGTGAAAATATCCATCATACTGTGACGATGTGGGTTCTTGTTCCCATGTATTGCTTGGGAACCCTTGGAACCCAAATAATCACGATAATGAAACCGAAAAGAGCTAGTCGCGAAGGCAATAATTGAGCATCTGAGCAAGGGAATGGTTAAAAGTGAAACAGTAAGCTTATTAAAAGAAACAATCAAAACAAAACAGTGTTCCATGTAAAGTGCAGTGCTCCAAATTCTTCATTAAATAATCCATAAAAAGGTAAACGTGTGGAGGTTAAAATAATAAGAAAAAAAGCAATCCTTTAAAAACGAGGTAAAATGTTTTACAGGAAGCAGTTTTTTAAAACAATGTCAGTCCACGCATAAGCCTGGTGCATTCCTTCCTGCAGTTGAGGCGAAGGCCTCACCTGCTTATCCCGCTGGGCTTAGCAGCAGGTAAGACGCCTCATCGCCGCCCTCCTGAAACACACGCGATGAGACTGGAGACCTTGGGAACCCTGGCTTCGGTATGCACACCTCATCCCAGTCTCGAGAACTTGGTTTCCAACCAACGCCAGGTCGCCCCACGTTGGGGATTCCAGAACCAAGTCTCCCCGACCTCCGCCGCCTTCCAGCTTCTGCGCCAGTCAGCCCTCGGTCACCTGGCTACATAATCGCCAGCTGGATGCATATCCAACCACCGCCTGGGTGTAGGCCCAACACCCCAGCTTCCTTACAGCTGCCCCTCGACGGCGCCACTCACACGACGCATCATTTTGTCCGCTCTCTTTAATCAAGATAAAGCCGCCCTGTAACTGTCCTTCTTTCCTTTTCTTTTTCTCTCCTCGACCACCTTTTTCACCCCTTCAAACTCACTTGCGCTTTTATAACGCGAGGCCATCACAGCCGTAGTATTAGCCACGATATCATGGCGGGCAGTTCTCACCCAGTACACGGTGAGTGTTTATCAACGCATCACTTCAGCGGCTCTCGCTATTAACATCAGCCCTCAATGCAAGGCTTTTTCTTCGGGCCAAAAGCGTGGGATTATTTAAAATGGCTCTTGCTCAGTGCGAGCTGTGGACCCGCTATACCACATGTACTAACCCCCTACATAAAACCTGAAGTTGCATGCTCCACACCACTGCCAACCCAGCCAACCTGAGCTCAGGTCCACAGCCTCGGCCACTCTACACTGCACCACCAAAACAATAAAGCACTAAACAATCCCTAATTGTAATAGGAACCAACCCAAGCCCTCTTCCCCATAAAACAGGACATTAAAAGAATAAGAACCTTAAAGACAATTAAAAAAATCAGCAATAAATAAATGTCCTTAAAAGCTCAGTCCCAAAAATGTCCCTCCTCTGGCTTGGGTACATGGGTTCTTCAAAGTCGCTGGTCATCCCGCTTAAGCTGCTCTGTCTCCTCTTCTGGCCTCCACTGCCAGCTCATCCCACTGGGGAATATCCCACCGGCCATACCAAATGTGGTCATGTGGGTTCTGGCTCCACGCCTCCCATGGTTGTTTGGGAACCCTTGAACCCAAATAATCACATAATGAAAACCGAAAGTGAGCTAGTCAGTGAAGGCAATAATTGAGCATCTGAGCAAGGGGATGCTAAAAAGTGAAAACAGTGCTTTTTATTAAAAGAAACACCAAACAAAACAGTGTTCCATGTAAAATGCAGTGCCCAAATTCTTTCATTAAATAAATCCATAAAAAAAGGTGAAACGCGGAGGTTAAAATAATAACAAGAAAAGTAACTTTAAAACGAGGTAAAATGTTTCTTACAGGGAAGCAGTTTTTAAAACAACAACAACAATCACAAGCCTGGTGCATCTTTCCTGGTTGGCGCAATACCTCACCCGTTTATCCCGCTTTGGGCTTAGCAGCAGGTAAGTGACGCCTCTGCAGCTGCCCTCCTGAAACACACACGCATGAGACTGGCGACCTCCCGAACCCTGGCTTCATGGCACTCATCCCAGTTCCCGAGAACTTGGTTTCCAACCAACGGCCAGGTCAGCCCACGTTGGGGATTCCAGAACCAAGCCCGCCGACTTCCGCTGCCTTCCACAGCTTCTGGGCGGCCAGTCGCCTCGCCTACTCCTGCTACATAATCGCCAGCTGGAGCCACATCCAAATCAATCGCCTGGGTGGTAGGCCCAACACCCCAGCTTCCTTACAGCTGCTCCTCGATCGCGGCGGCCACCACACGACGCACTGCCTGTCCGGGACTTCGCCCCCAAGAGATGCTTCCTCGCCTCTGTAACCTCTGTCCTCTTCCTTTTCTTTTTCTCCAATCAATTTTTTCACCCCTTCAACCCACTTCTGCACTTCTTTTTATAATGTGAGGGGCCATCACAATGCAGCATTAGCCATCGGAGCATCACGAATGTGGGCAGTTCCTCACCTGTGCACACAGTGAGAAACGCTCATTATCGGCCAACTCACTGGCTGCTCAAGCATAAACACGCCCTCAATGGGTTTCAAAAGCGGTGTGATTATTTTAAAAAATGGCCTTTGCTCAGTAGCCAGACCTGCTATACCACACACATACCCCTAGGAATTGTGAGTTATGAACGTAATTCTTTTGTATTTCGGACATCGATATTCAGAAAGAATTTTGCTACGAAGTCCTCGCCGCCCATCTCCACGACCGAATCGCCCAATGCATGCAGTGGATGTAATTGGGGATGTGTACCAGCATCTTGACGGCACTCAAAATCGTGGTGAACACATATTTTTCATGGTTTGGTTCCTATGTAAGCTTTGAATAAAACACTCATGGTTTTCTATCCGACTTTTCACGATCAGCTTCTACAAACGCCGGTTAGCCGCTGGGGCTCATTAATTTGTGAGGTGGTTTTTGAACCGCTTCGCCGTATCTCTCAGAATAGAGAGTGCAGATCTTTAAGGACGCCGCATACTTTCAGACTGACGCCGCCTTTTCTTTATTCCATTTCGGGTTTTGTGGAGTTCGGCAAACCCCCTGATCGGCTGCGAAACGACGCACAATCGGGACATCGAAAAGCCTCCCACAACTTTCAATAAACAGTTTTGTAGATAAACAGACATCACAGTGCTGTTCGCATAATGTCGTAACGTAAAGAATATCCCGCAATGAAATCGCAGACGAAAGTCCCAGAAAACCTTTTAGATTCAAAATACCGTAATAATGATCCTGGTGCAAAACAGGAACGCAGGCCTTTGTTTCTTCTGACCCGGTCGCTTCAAATTTTAATAGAGCGCCTGTACCAGACGAGCAATTTTAATCTTCTAGTAGCCTCAAATTTTCGGACATCTGAAAAACGCATTTCTGATCCGCGATAAACCGGCCCCAACGCAGACGGCGAGCCCTTTTGTCTGCTACAATTTCTGATTGTTTCTGAACTTATCGCTTAACAATTGAGCCAGCAAACCTGGCAAAAACAGCACTGATCATCCCGCCAAGGAGTTCCATAGGTGCTTCCGTTTCTTTGAAGGATTAAGCATCGCTGAATAGGAACAGGCTTTACGCTTCAGCCCCGCCGGCCACCAGATGGAACCCTGACCACCTGAACGATTTAGTGTCAGACTGGAATCGGGCTAAAAATAGTAGCGGACTCTGAGAAGTAATTCAATTTGATTAAAAAGTCTTCAACAGAAAGCAGGTCTCACAGTTGTATGAAAACACTAGTTGAGAGATTCGCACGTAATTTAACTTGAACTAGATCCATAGGATTCAAAAGTGCTCAGAAACTGTCTAATATTTGCTGAAGGGTCTCTGTATATGACTCAAAAATCCTCATGTATCGAATCAAGTGTGTAGGCCTCCTCAAAATTGAAGTAAGCGGGTGGTCTAATCTCGGGAGCATTGTTGTAAATTTTGGACAATCAAGTATAGACAAATTATTTAATCGGAGTAGAGGGTTGTGGGGAAATTACAGACGGTTCTGAGATGACGGATTCACCGCGGTGCGGTGTATAGGGTTGTGGGGAACTTACTGACGGCTCTGGAGACGCATGGATTCACCAGAGCGCAGGTAGATGGCCGTGGAGTAGTTGGAGCCGAGATTCCAAGTTTACCCCGGATCAATTAGTCACTCCTGATCCTGTCTGAGGCTATGGGGAGGAAGTGTCCGCCTTTAAGTCATCACTGCAGTGGGTGTTACTAGGTCCCGGTGGCTTGAGGTATGAAGGCTGTGGGGAATCCACATACATGTTTAGGCAATTGGTTGCTGTGAAGGGCCTGAAGACGCTCTGTCCTGAGAGAAGAGGTATTCTTCAAAAGCTCCAACAGAGCTGCTAACTACGGGCTATTTCCATCAGAATTTAGAACCTGGAGCAAAGTAACAATGAGATCAAATTGTCAATAGGATGTGTCACTGGGTATGGTGAATGAACAATTTCAGGTATCTGGAGGGGTAGGTATTTTTAGGGGGTTTTATAGAATATTCAAGGCGTCACGACATCTCTTTTTTAATAGTCTCAGGTTTTCATTGACGCCTTCCTACCTTGCTCTCACAGGATGTTCACGGAAGGCTTGCCCCTGTTCCACTGTCTGTTCCACTGTCGCTAAAGCGCTGTCGCTGCTGTCACGCTCTTTGCTGCTAGCGCCAGACCCGCTTTCAGGCATGACCTAAATTTACAAAAGGTTGCTGTGCTATGCTTACAGAAAATTTGCATTCAATGTTATTCTTATTGAAAAGTAATATAAAAACCTATCCTTTAATTTCTGCAGAACCTTGGGAAAAGTATATACAGATGCAGCAAATGCAAAACTCATGTCGGGTAACGGAATTGTACTCCAGGAGACTCTAATTCTATAAATTGCTCAATGCCCAGCGAAGAACGTCACCCAACAGCACCAGTCTTCGCGATGTCTCCGGGTCGCGGGTCAGGCCGATGGGAATATCGCGAATAATCTACTTCTTCGGCCGCAGATCCGCCAGAGTGAGGCGAGCAACGGTAAAGTTCCTTACCTGGGGATGAACGCCGCCTAGAATTAGAAGACACCGACAATCATACTTGGAGAATACCCACTGCTGCTCTGGCTGGGTGCCGAACGCCCCGCCGTTCTGGAGATGGTGCTGGGAGAATACTCACGGCTGCTCTGGCGGGTGCCGGAGAGATGGTACTGGAGAATACCCCTGTTGCTTTAAGATGGTGCCGAGAATGCCTCAGTTGTTCTGCAGAGATTGCCCTCGGCTGCTCTTGAGAGGCTGCTGGAGAATACCCCTGATGCTCTGAGAAGTTGTTGTTGTTTTGTGATCCTCCCAGTTTTTGCAGTACAGTTCTAGATTGTCTGAACCTTGCAGCAATTCATGTTAAAACACCCGAAAAAGCTTTGAATCTTGAAAATAAAATTATAACCTTCCTTAGTTAAAGTTGACTATTTTCACAAAATTCGCAGATAAGTGTGATCCCCAAAGTTTCATCCATAATTGAAAAGCATTACTTAACAGGACTGTACAAATCAGTAACCCTTTGGAATTGTTTGGTTTTGTACAGAATTTTTGTCTACAAAACAAAATACACCCCCTATTTAAAATAACATTTCCCAATCCCTGTTTTGCAGCAGCTAAACTAAATAATCAAGCCAATCCAGACACCTACACACATACATACACAAGTTACTCTACATCGCTTACTATATCTATTGGCCACACCTCAAACGGTTAATTATCACAGAACGCTTTAATATGCATCACCCTCGGCCCAACCCGATAGGCTTTGTAACTACCCAAGCACTTTAACAAACTGCATGAGCAATCCCTGCAAACTGTTGGATAAATCATTTTCAAAATAATCAGGTCTCAGGGTAATAAAATATAATCTCATAAATAAAACATCAGCGGCAATATTCATTTCACCATGATCAACAATACTTTTGATATGCCTAAAGCACCCTAGTATGTCTTACATTTCCCCCATTTTAGCAAAGCTCAGGGGCTTCCGAACGCTAGTACTCAGCATGTACGCTCGCGACAACACGACCGCGCTAAAACACTGAGAGTGCGCTGTAGCGCACACGCATTTACACATAGAAGTTCATGTAAAATTATTTTTTAGCATTTTTAATAAAATTCTCACCTGGTTCATCAAAAATCGACAGTTTAATCTACTTGTATATATAAATCTAAAGAAAAAGAAAAAATAAAGGAATCAACCGCATCAAGCCAGCCAACTACGGCCTCGGACATTTTCCATTACAACCTGTGTAATTATACTCAAATATTCACTCACACGCACGCCGCTCATGCGCGTTAGTTAAGACATCGCGCTTATAGATTCATCAGCCCATTTCATGAGCTGATCAACCCAGAAGAAACATGTTATAAAACAGTTTTATATTGACAAACACGCAAGCTATATGCACGCAAGCCACCGGTACCGATATATGCACTGTTTCAAACACAATATGGTTTCATGCGCCGTATTAAACGAGATATATTAAAAGGTTTCGCCATTTTGCTTAACTCCATCGGTATGAACAGCTCTAAGGAAAAAAAATATAAGAATTCAGACTCAGTTTTAAAAACATTTTCATTTAACGCTGTGATAAAATCATAAATAGCCTTACCTGGTGTTCGGTTGTGACGCATTGTTGCAGTTTAATGTCTGTATCAAGAATAATTAGATTTCATTTAGATGTAGTCATTAAAAATTACAATACATTATTCTAATAAATTCGCAAGGACAAACCAACAGATATTGGAGCTGTATTCATCTTGCTGTCTCTGAATGAAGCCGTAGAGGTATAAGGTGTGGGCTACACCGCCGCTATTTATATATCCAAAGAGTTGGATGTTTTGGAATATTCCCTGCATTCGTAATAACAGGTGTTTGCTATCATTTTGGGCTGTGACATCCGTGTAATGTTCGTTTGTCCGGTGTTTAAAAACACCCTTTGGATGGGTAAGTGATGAAAGTCCAGGAATTTGTTTAATAGACTCCATTGTAAATCCAGTAGATTTGCTTAATCATTCGTATGCTGTCACGCGACGCCAGCGAAAGTAGGAGGCCAAGGATTGATCTCGACAGCACCTGGGAAACCACGCTTGTCGGTGGGGTACAACTTTCTCCTCTGCTTCCTCATAGAAAGAAAGACCTTCCTGCTCCATAGGCCTGGATTGACCGCGAGTGCTTTACACTTTCCCCTTCCTCCTCGGCCATCTTGCTCCCTGATCGCCATCCTCTATCCTCCCCTGCGTCCTTCCCCGCATTCCTCCACTTCCGCCCTCCCCAATAAAATGGCCGCGACACACCAGGAGTCGGCGTCGCGTCAGCATTATGAACTGTTTTGTTTATGATATTGACCCAATCTTGTTTGTATTTTACAATATAAGGGGCCTGAAAAACCCCAACACTTTTGCTACTGTCTCGGGTTCCTTACAAGTGGCATAGCCGCAGGATTCAGGAGATCCCGAAATGACGGAGAGGACAGGACCTGAACACCGCGTTGCAGGAATGAACGCCAACTCCAGGCCCTGCAGCAAGCTGCAGCAAGCCGCTACCAATCTGGAGCTGGAGGCCAATGGCGTCGTGGTTAGTGGAAGCTAACGGCGAGATCAGATCCGCCAGGTAGCCGCCTCCCTATGGTTCCGGCGGCCCCTTCGCAGCGACGCTTCCATGCCTACCGCATGTTTGAGAGGACGCCACCAAACGAAAGTGGCAGCGGGCGTCCGAGGCC
>NW_024383374.1:0-10066 GCF_016835505.1 Polypterus senegalus
TTGAAATCTAATTATTCTTCATACAGACGAAACTGCAGCAGCTGCAATCAATGAACATCCAGGTAAGGTTATTCATGAATCTTATACGCTTTAAATGAATATGTTTTAAAAACTGAGGGCTGAATTCTTATATTTTATCCTTAGAGCTGTTCATACCAGTCGATTCACAAAATGGTAAAAACCTTTTTTAATATATCTTGTTTAATACCGCATAAGGCATGCTTATTAGCATTTAGGCGAGCCTTCGTGTATCGGAGGGCTCTCGGTAGCATGCGTGCATGTATAAGCTTACGTGTTTGTCAATATAAAACTGTTTATAACATGTTTCTTCGGGCTGATCCGTTCATGAAATGGGTTGATGATTCTATAAGCGTAACTAACAGCATGAACGGCGTGCGTGAGTGAATATTTGCGTATAATTACAGGGGTGTAATGGAAAATGTCCAGGAATACAATAAAGTTATTTCAAAACGTGCGGTTGATTCCCTTTATTTTCTTTTTTTTTTAGAATTATTAATACAAGTAGAATCGCCAATCGATTTTGACATCTCAGGTGAGATTTTTTATTAAAATGATAAAATGTTTACAAAATGTCTATGTGCGGCCGTGTGAGCGCATGCGCCCACGTGTCTATGAGCGGCCGTGTGCGCGCATGCGCCCGCGTGTCTATGGCGGCGTGTGAGCGCCGCCGCGTGTCTATGGCGGCCGTGTGAGCGCGCGCCTTTGGGCATGTAATTACTAGCTTTCTGACGGCACATGAGCTTTGGTAAATGGAATGTAATAGATACTAGATCCGTCAAAAGTCAGGGTGATTTTAGACGTATCGAAAGTATTGTTGAATCAATCGAGTAAATGAATATTATAACGTGTTTCTGTATTTATGAGATTATATTTAAAGACCTTGAGACCCGATTATTTTGAAAATGATTTTATCCAACTTAGTTTAGGGGGTGCTCGGGCAGTTTGTTAAAGCCTGTCGGGATGAATAGGGATGATGCATATTAAAACGTTCTGTGTTAATTAACCGGTTGAGGTGTGGGTGTGTGTGCACATGTAAATCAGCTTGTGTATATATATGTGTGTGTGTGTGTGTGTGTGTGTGTGTGCACATGTAAATCAGCGTGTGTGTGTGTGTGCACATGTAAATCAGCGTGTGTGTGTGTGTGTGTGCACATGTAGATCAGCTTGTGTCTGGATTGGTGCTCAGGCATTTGGTTTCAGTCGCTGCAAGAGCTGGAATGGGGAAATGTTATTTTAAATAGGCATTTATTTTGTTTTGTAGACGAAAATTCTGTACAAAACGAAACAGTTTCTCAAAGGGATTACCCTGATTTGTACAGTCACGGTAAGTGTCCTTTTCAATTTACGGATGAAACTTTGGGGAGCACACTTATCTGTAGATTTTGTGAAAAGAGTCCTTTAACTGAGAAGGTTATAATTATATTTTCAGATTCAACTCTCCCGGGTGTTTTAACGCAATTGATGCAAGGCTCAGACAATCTAGCACTTTACGAAAGCTGGCAGAATCAGCAAGTACCAGAACCGTCGGAGATCAACATTCGGGGGTATTCTCTGACATCATCTCCGAGAAGCCTGGGGCAATCTCCGGCGCCGTCTCCGAGAAGCCCTGGGCAATCTCCGGAACCGATAAGCCGTGGGCAATCTCCGCCCGCTTCTCAGAGAAGCCGTGGGTATTCTCCTGCGCAATCGTTGGCGTCATCTAATTCTAGCCGGCGTTCAACCCCCAGGTGGGACACTTTACCAACATCGCCTCACTCTGAGCGAGGATCTCGGCGAAGAAATCGTTATTCATGCCGATATTCCCACCGGCCTGACCACGACCGGAGACATCGCGAAAGACTGGTGCAGTTGGGCGACGTTCTTCACTGGGCACTGGAGCAATTTATAGAATTAGAGTCTCCTGGGTACAATTCCGTACCCGACATGAGCTTACATTTGCTGCACCTGTATACTTTTTCCAAGGTTCTACCCAGAAATTAAAGGATAGGTTTTATATTACTTTTTTTCATTAAAAATAACATTGAATGCAAATTTTCTGTGTTTATAACTGTAAACTTTGTTTAAATTTTCATTATCTGTGTTTATAACTGTAACCTTTGCTTAAATTTAGGTCATGTCTGAAAACGGGTCTAGCGGTAGCAGCAACGAACGCGACAGCAGCGACATTGGTACAGACAGCAGCAGAGACAGTGGTGCAGAAAGCTCCTGTGAACATCCTGTAGGGCGTAAAGGTAGGAAAAGGCCGTCCAGTGAAAACCTGAGACTATTAAAAGAGATGTCTGATAACCTTGAATATTCTATAAAACCCCCTAAAATACCTACCCCTCCGCGATCACCTGAAATTGCTCAATCACCAACCCCAGTGACACATCCTATTGATAATTTTGATCTCATTGATACTTCGCTCCAGGTTCTAAATTCTGATGAAATAGCCGTAGTTAACGCTCTGTTGGAGCTTTTGAAGAATACCTCTTCTCAGGACAGAGCGTCATCAGGCCCTTCACAACAACCAATTGCCCTAAACATGTATGTGAAATCCCCACAGCCTTCTACCTCAGGAACCTCGGGACCTAGTAAGATCAGTCTTCAACACTCACCTGTTGATGACTTAAAAGAGTCGGATACTTCCTCCCCACATCCTCAGACAGGATCAGGAGTGACTAATTTGTCCGGGGTAAACTTGAGTCTCGAAACCAACTCTCCACAGCCATCTACCTCGCATACGGTGATAAATCCATCGTCTCCAGAGCCGCCAGTAAGTTCCCCACAACCCTCTACCTCGCATACGGTGAATCCTCCGTCTCCAGAGCCGTCAGTAAGCTCCCCACAACGCTCTACCTCTCAATTTAATAATTTGTCTATAACGGAGCGTCCAAAATTTAACAATATCGAGATTAGACACCTGTTCAATTTTTCTGAGGCCTACACCCTTGATTTATTCTCCGAAGTTTTTAATCATATACACGAGACCCTTCAGCAAATATTAGACAGTTTTACGAGCACTTTGAATCCTATGGATCTAGTTCAGTTAGAATTACGTGCCGAATCTCTCAGTCCCAGTGTTTTTTCCCTAACCCCAGCGGGCATGCTTTCTGTTGAAGACTTTTTAATCAAATTGAATTACTTCTCCAGAGTCACGCTACTATTTTAGCGATTCCAGTCTGGCGCTAATCGTTCAGGTGGTCAGGGTTCCATCTGGTGGGGCTAGGCGTAAAGCCTGTTCCCCTTTCAACGATGTAATCCTTCAAAAGAAAAGGAAGCACCTATGGAACTCCTTTAACCGGGATGATCAGTGCTGTTTTGCCAGGGGTTTGCTGGCTGTATTAAGCGATAAGTTCAGAAACAATCAGAAATTGTGTGAACAAGAGGCTCGCCGTCTGCACGTCGAGGCCGGTTTATCACCGGATCAGAAAGTAGCGTTTTCAGAAAAATTTGAGAGGCTACTAGGAATTAAAATTATCGTCTGGTACAGGGAACCAAACACTACTGCTCTATTAAAATTTGAAGCCCCCGGTTAGAAAACCAAAGACGGCGTTCCTGTTTTTGCACCAGGATCATTATTACGGTATTTTGAATCTAAAAGGTTTTCTGGGATTTTCCTACGTCTGCGATTTCTGTTACACGGGATATTCTATACCCTCACGACATCGCTGCGAACAACACTGTGATGTCTGTTTATCTACAAACTGTCTATTAGTTGGCGAGGCTTTTCGATGTCCCGACTGTTGTCGTTTCTGTCGATCAGGGGCTTGAAATCCACAAAACCCGAAATGGAATGAAAAGGCGTCGGTCTGAAAGTATCTGCGGCGTCCTTAAAGTCTGCGTCTCTGTTATGAGAGATACAGCTTGAAAGCGGTTCAAAACCTCACAAGTGTCGACCCAAACACTGTCACGTTTGTAGAGTGATCGTGAAAGAGTCTGATGAAAATCGTCAGTGTTTTATTCAAAGCTTACCGCAAAGACCAAACCATGAAAAATACGTGTTCTCACGATTTTGAGTGCCGTCAAGATGCTGGTACTCACATCCCCAATTACATCCACTGCATGCATTGGAACGGTCAATGGTGGAGACGGTCCGGCGAGGACTGCGTAGCAAAGTTCTTTCACAGATATCGATGTCCGAAATACAAAGATTACACGTTCATAGCTCACAATTCTAAGGGGTATGACAGATATTTCCTCATGAAATATCTCATCGAAAGCGGGCAAACTCCATTTGTTACATCTCAGGGTTGTAAATTAATGTGCTTTATAGAAGAAGATTACAACTTGAGATTTATCGACTCGTTGAACTTCTTACCTATGAAATTGAGCAGTATGCCCAAAGCCCTGGGATTCCAGGCTCAAAAGGGTACTTTCCCCATTTCTTTAATACCGCTGAAAATCAAAATTACATCGGACCATACCCGATCCTAAATATTACGGCATTCAACACATGATGAGCCAGGAAAGAGAGGAGTTTTTGTCTTGGTACGATTATTAAAAGCGGAACCTTCAACTTTAGACAAGAAATGGCTACTATTGTCGAAAGCGACGTGGTTATTTTGAGAACTGCCTGCATGAAATTTAGAGATGAAGTGATGGGATCGGTAATATTGATCCTTTTCAGTGTATGACCCTAGCTTCTCTCTGTCTGTCCATGTACAGACAAAACTGCATGCCTGATAATGCAATTGGAATCATTCCTACTGATCATTACAAAAGCACTCACAAAGCTTATTCTAATGCTTCTATTCAGTGGCTAATGTTTCTTTCCGAGAAGGAAAAAATAAACATTCGACATGCGCGGAATCACGGCGAAGTCAAGATGGGGCCCTTTTATCTAGATGGTTACGCAGAAGTTCAAGGTGTCCCGACGGCCTTTGAGTTTGCTGGCTGCTTTTATCACGGATGTCCAGAGTGCTACGATGCGCAAGCCAAGCACCCTCTTACGGGTACGTCTTATGCAGAATTGTTTAAAACGTTTGATGACAAACTCATTAAATTGCGGAAAACTTTAATCTGGCGGTGAAAGTGCTTTGGGAACACGCTGGGAGCGCATGAAAAAGAGGGCGCGAGCTTCAGGATTTCTTAAGGCGCTTTGAGTTTCCTGAACCTATCAATCCCGTGATGCCCTTTATGGAGGCGCACCAACGCTATCAAATTATACCATAAGTCAAGGTGACGAGCAAATGCATTATTACGATTTTACAAGTCTGTACCCCTACGTCAACAAAACAAAAACCTACCCGATCGGCCATCCGACCTTTGTTTTTGAAGAATTTGGCGATCTTAAGCAATACTTTGGGCTCATTAAAATCACCATGCTAGCCCCTCGCAATTTGTATTTTCCGGTCCTCCCTTTAAGAATTTGCAATAAATTGATGTTCGTTTTGTGCGTGCGTGTGCAGAAACCCAGACATCCACCGGCCTTTGCCATCACAATGATCGGGAAAGGTCTTTAACAGGAACCTGGTGCAGCGTCGAAATACTCAAGGCCTTAGATAAAGGGTACAAAGTTTTAAAAATTCATGAGATATGGCACTACAAACAGAGTACCGCAGATTTATTTTCCGATACATCAAAATTCATCTGAAAGGCAAACAGGAGGCCTCTGGATGGCCATCTTGGGCGTGGGCGAAGCGTCCGGTGCTATGTTGACGACTATTTCTTAAAAGAAGTATTATTGGAGCGTGAAAACATAGCCTCCAATCCCGCCAAGAGACAAATTTCCAAGTTATTTCTGAATTCTCTTTGGGGAAAATTCGGTCAGAAGCCTAACCAACTGACCACGACGTTTGTTAAACACACCCAAGAATTCTTTGATTACCTGTTCTCAGACTGTATCGCTCCTATTTTGGCTTTGTCAGCGAAATCGCTCAGGTGCAGTGGAGGTATGCGGATGACCGATACGTTGTACCCGGCCCTGTCAATGTGGTGATCGCCGCTTTCACCACGGCCTATGCCCGGCTAGAATAGTACGCAATTGCTGGATCGTTTAGGGCCGAGGATTCTGTATCATGATACAGATTCCATTATCTTCACAGCATCGCCGGACAGTACACACCGCCGCGACTATTTAGGCAACTCACCAGCGAACTAGATCCTGATGACTACATTGAAGAATTTGTTTCTGGGGTCCAAAAGCGTCTGCGTACAAAGCGTTCAAAGGCAAGGTCTGCATGAAAGTAAAGGGTATTACTCTCAATCACCAAACGGTTCAAGAGGTAAACCTATATTCGTTAATGGATCTAGTGCATAGTTTTGTAGAAAACGATCTCACAAAAGAAATAACCGTTCATGGTATGCAGATTCATAGGAACAAAAGACCCTGGCGTTGCAAAATCGCCCACTCAGAAAGAGATTCAGAGTGGTGTACAACAAAAGGGTTCTCTTGCCTGATTTCACATCTCTACCCTATGGATACTAAAGAGGGCTTTGATGTAAGACTTCAACACCCGTTCTCAAAAATAGTCTCGGGACCCTCCTGTTGGGCAAATCGCATTATGTGAAAAAGCTTTTGGAACACACAGACCATGTGCTTTTCTCGCCCTGACAATATAGTCTGGTTTTATAGCTGTTGGCAGCCTCTGTACGACGAACTATTAGCCAGATTTCCCAAAATCAAATTTTTAGGGATTACCCGCTTCCTTAAGCGACGATGAACTACTACCGCCTGATCGAGTTAACTTGGTGATCGTCGGCGATTTGATGGAACAAGCGAGCCATAGCCAAGAGATAGAGAGGGCCTTCACAAAATATACTCATCACAGGAATTTGTCCATCATTTACTTGGTCCAAAATTTATTTTTCAAGGCAAGAAAAGTAGAACGATAAATCTGAATGCCAATTACATCACCCTTTTTAAAACCCAGAGATAAGCTGCAAATCACTAATTTAGCGTCAAATGTACCCGGTAGGGTGAAATTTTTCTTGGAGGCCTTTGAGGGGCTACGCGCAACCTTACGGTTATCTGTTGGTGGATCTGAAAGCCCAGACACCTGGCAATTTCGTTTACGTACGGTTGTTTCCCCGATGGCCTGTAGCGTACGTCGTGAAAAGATAAAGGCGGCGATTTTCGGTATTTGAAAAGAGACGGCATGTCGTGCAGAATAAAAGAAATCTCCCTTTGCTCAAGACCCTGCACAGGGTCTCCTGTCGCCAAGAAAGCTGCTGGCGAGGCTCCTGACGATTTCATTTATGCTCTGGCGAAATAGCTCTCAATACTTTAAAGGCCATGTCCCCTGACTTCTAGGCAGTTCAAGTTGCTGAAGAAGCATCGTTGCGCGTTAAAAACTCAGCGATAAAAACTGCCCGTTAAAAGAAAAAACCCTTTTAAATCAGAAAGGAGGTTTTCTCGAGCCCTGTTAAGCGTGCCATTCCTTTCATTACTAGTTTAATAGCTCGAGTATAAATATGGAATACACGCGTAAGATGTACCTGGTCCCTCAACAACAAATGGCTCAGTGGCATCAGAAACCCCACCTTCCAACGACATTTTAAGCGCTACGGAAAGTGAACTGGATAAACAATGAAACACATACTTGAGCGTGATGATTTGACCGTCGATGCAAAAGTAAATCTTTATACGACCGTCTTGCAAAGATACCTTACCTTTGTGAAAAAAGCGGATAAAGAAACCGGTTCTCTGACATTATTGATGCCTGTCGAGAGCCAGGAGGTGCCGCCAGAGGCGCTCAAAGATGCGCCTAGTACCCCAGAAGAACGGGTGTACGACGAGATTTTAAAAGTGCTCCGGATAAATCAAAGAAATATACTGAAATAATTTTACAGAAAATGTCGCATCACCCTAATACAACCTATTGGAATGGCTTGGGAGAGTTTGTGTTTCGTGGAGAGCCGTTACCCAGACAATATGGTCGATCTAATGCGGAACTTAACCGCCCGTCACAACATACCGTCCTATCGGAGACCTAGGGGCTGGCCGGATTGAACATTCCGACCTCGGCCGTACCAAACATGGTCACTAGAGAGTTTCAAACCATCCTCCCCAGACGGGGCATCTGCCTCTGCTACCTCTGCTGCGGCGTCTGCTTCCGATACACCTGTTGGCAAGAAAACCAGATCTCGCAAAAAGAATGAATGGATTCCTTATTGAAATGTAATTATATTTTTGTTTAATAAAATATTATTTTTTTACACAGTTTGCCTATTCTTTATTAAGATAATTACAGGGTAGAACTTTGCATGCAGGGTTGATCCTGAAAGCTTCTAAAGTGTTCTTAGACAAGGTGTTGACAAAATTTTGAACCATATCATCATTCTTGGTGACTTCATTAAAATACAGGTTCATGACCTCTTGATAAGAGCGTCCTTTTCCTCTATGATGCAGGAAAAAAATACAGTGTTGTCCACAGAGCGGTGGAAAACCAGTTTTGAAGCTGCGGGTATGGTGAATAATTTCTTTACAGTTTCTGTTTAAAAAGCTGTATATTTCCTCAGGAAAATAGATAAAGTCTGGTGGAGCTCAGTAGGAATCAAAAATTCTCCAATTCCGTCTTCTCTGAGATGTATCGCCACCCAGTGTTCTCCGGGTTGATTTTGACGGTGAGTATTGGCGATGATCATGGTCGGAGCTCCGTAAGTATCTTTTAGGCAGTTAAATGCACGCCAACACTCCGTAAAACAGATTTTCTGTGTACGGATTACTGGACATGAGTTCGTTGATCTGCAGGGTGTTCATGCTTTTTAGTAATCATAAAGTATATTTCTTCTCTGGTTTATTTCAATAATGTTGTCAAAGACCGCGTACACTATTAGATTCACAGTATGGGGTAGGGGCTGCCGAAAGCGGATTTCAAATCTCATGTTCCCAGTTTTCATCAATGAGAAATGGTCTCCGCATTCTTGATCTGGCGTCAAATCAAAGGCAAACAGGGTGTAACCTTTGGAGAATTCAGAACGGCTGATGGCTAGAGGCTGGTCTTTCAAGTGTTTTCCGGTGGCCAACACAAGGTTGTAATATTCTTAGGTGGTGGCGTCATTGGCAAAATTGGGTTGAAATGGTTTGACGGGAATCTGTTCTCCGTCCAAATACAAGGCCAGGAATTCCACATGGTTATGTTTGAAACTGAAGGGGTTTCTGGCGTAATCCCCGGAAAAGGCATCATTATCCACCATGCCTAGGACCACGTACTTGGGTAATTGTCCCAAGAACAAAGTCTCCTGATTGCTCACCCGATCCCGGCCGGTAAACTGAGAACTTTCATATTCACTCTTTCCAAGGGGTACTTGGCGTTGGCGTTTGTGAGTGCGTGTCGTGTCCCAATTTCACGCCGCTGAAACTTTAACTTTCTTGACAAAAAGAGCTGCGGATAAAATGTTTACTTTATAACGCTTCGGCATCTCCGGACATCAGACAGAATTCATTTTGCTCGACCATTTTTATTCTGACGTCCACTCCGTTTAGAATTAATTTTTCTTGAAAAAATAGGTCGGAATGAATAGATCCGAGGAGTTCTACTGTCTTACCCTGGGCTGTATAACCGTTTCTTTTTGAACCCCTCATTCGGACCGTCCAAGGTTGTGTTTTCATGTTCGTTGGCTGAGTCTTTGTAAAAAAGACCCGTACCAAATTGGAACTTGAGAGTTTCACTGCTGTAATTTAACAATCCCTCAAAAAGGGCCCTATACGGGTAAAGGCTGGAACTCTGGGATATTAAGCGATCTCCCAGGGTTACATCCACTTGTGAAAATAAAGCGGCTATCGGATAATTAACAAAGGCTACCTTGGCCACGGGGGTGGATTAGTTCCATCGGCATTGGCGATTTTGCATCGGACGTGTAGAAGCGTGTTATTCAGGTCCAAGTAGTCTTCCCCATTCCGGTAATCAGAAACTCCAGCGGGCGACTTCAGATAGAGCTGAGAGAGGGGACCTCGACATAGATGCTTTTTCTACACTAGTCTGAGTATAGGGTACCGTAAACAAGTCCAGTTCGGATTTCACACACTCTTGAGACATTCGATGAACGAAAGACATTTTGAGTTAAAAAATGTTTTTCGATTTCTTTTTTCTGCGGGCATGGGACTTATCCTTGTGGCGGA
>NW_024383375.1:0-2792 GCF_016835505.1 Polypterus senegalus
ATGGTTAGAACTGTTTGTGTTTCCCAACTGTTTTTCAAAGTGCACTTCAACATCTCATACTCACTTTTTGAAATCCCCATTGACTTGCATTGGGCCAAAACTGAAGTTGAGTGAAACTCAATGAGTCTGTTGTGAAACCACTTGAAACACATCTGCGACATAGTTTTTACAGAAATGAACTGTTTTGAACAGTTTCCTGGTGGAAAACAAGCCTTTACACATGTGTACACAAAGTGATTTTCAGGCCCTAAAACGCGTTATGGTGAATTCAAGTTACCTCAAGTCTAAGTCTGTGGAAAGTCAAAATACTCTGGTAAAAGCAGTTCTAAATGATGAATTCCCCAGTACCTTTATGGTTAAGAACTGTTTGGATTGTTTCCCAACTGTTTTTCAAAGTGCACTTCAACATCTCATACTCACTTTTGAAATCCCCATTGACTTGCATTGGGCCAAAACTGAAGTTGAGTGAAACTCAATGAGTCTGTTGTGAAACCACTTTAAACACATCTGCGACATAGTTTTTTACAGAAATGAACTGTTTTGAACAGTTTCTGGTGGAAATCAAGCCTTTACACATGTGTGTACACAAAGTGATTTTCAGGCCCTGAAAGCGTTATGGTGAATTCAAGTTACCTTCAAATCAAACTCTGTGGAAAGTCAAAATACTCTGGTAAAAGCAGTTCTAAATGATGAATTCCCCAGTACCTTTATGGTTAAGAACTGTTTGGATGGTTTCCCAACTGTTGTTTAAAGTGCACTTCAACATCTCATACTCACTTTTTGAAATCCCCATTGACTTGCATTGGGCCAAAACTGAAGTTGAGTGAAACGCAATGAGTCTGTTGTGAAACCACTTGAAACACATCTGCTACATAGTTTTTTACAGAAATGAACTGTTTTGAACAGTTTCCTGGTGGAAAACAAGCCTTTACACATGTGTACACAAAGTGATTTTCAGGCCCTGAAACGCGTTATGGTGAATTCAAGTTACCTTCAAATCAAACTCTGTGGAAAGTCAAAATACTCTGGTAAAAGCAGTTCTAAATGATGAATTCCCAGTACCTTTAGGTTAAGAACTGTCTGGATGGTTTCCCAATTTTTCAAATGCACTTCAACATCTCATACTCACTTTTTGAAATCCCCATTGACTTGCATTGGGTCAAAATGAAGTTAGATGAAACTCAATGAGTTTTGTGAAACCACTTAAACCAATGCTAATAGTTTGAAGTTTACATTCTGGTAAAAAATTTTAACATTTGGAACAAAGTGATTTTCAGGCCAAAGTGATTTGGTGAATCAGTTTGTCAATCATAATCTAAAGAAAATCTGGTAAAAGTTAAATTAATTCCCAATACCTTTTAAATGATGATTTCCCAACTGTTTTTAAGAACTTAATTATCCACTTTTTAAACCCCATTACATTGCATTGCACAATTGATGAAACCAATGAGTTGTTGCAAACCATTGAAACATGAGTCATGTTTATTACGAAAAATTTTGAACATTTCCATGGTGAACAAGAACTGTTTAACAGTTTCCTTGAATCAAGCCTTAACGTTGGTCAATTAATACTTTCAGCCTGGAAAGCGTTATGAATAAAGTTTATCAAGAATCGAATAAAATTTTATGGTTAAACTGTTTTAAGATTCCCAACTTTAATCACTTAAAATCCTTTGATGATTGCCCAAACTTTAAGTGCATTAACTCAAACTAGTTGTGAAATCCAATGATCTGGAAACATTAACTGAATTGATAATAAGTTTGTGTACAACCTTTTACACATTGCGAAAATTTTTACCAGAATGCAGTGAATTATTGCCTGTGAAAACAACTTTAAAGTCAATCAAAGTGATTTGAGCTAAAAATCTGTATATTAAAATGTTCCTTTAACTAGTTTGAAGTAAATCTTAGGTACTGTTTAAAGCATTGAATTCATACCTATGTTAGAACTCAGTTATTGGATACTAATGAGACTTTCAATACCTTTTGAAAACACTTCGATAGTTTTTACAGAAATGAACTGTTTTGAACAGTTTCCTGTCAATCAAGCCTTTACACATTGTTACAAAGGCTTACTGAAGCCTGTAAACGTCATGAGTCTAATTGAACCTCAAATTAAACTCTGGAACAAATTCTGAAATGAATTGCAGTTCCTAATGAGAATTCAGTCCTTTAGTTAGAACTGTGATTTTCCACTGATCAAAGTGCTATTCAAATCTATCCTTATCAAATCTGCTTGAATCAAATGCCAACTGAAAGTGATTACAATGAGTTTTAGTACTTCATGTGTAAAATTCTGGATAGTTTTACAGAAATGCTGTTTTGAACATTCCTGTGATCAACCTTTACCATTGACTAATTTCCAAAACGAAGTTATGTGAATTCAATTCTTCAAACTAACTGTAAGCAAATTTTAAAAATCTAATTTTGAAATCCTTCCTTGGAAAAGCTTTATGTGTACCAATGATTTTCAGGCCTGAACACTTGTAATTGAAATCCATTCTCTGAAAGAATTTAAATCAATGTGTTTAACCCTGAAACGGATAGTTTCAGTGAATGTAAATACCTGAACAGATCTAACTGTAAAGATTGGCAACGCTTGAATCATTACTCATATTGAAATTTCTGGAAAATTAATGAAATCCAGACCTTGTAACGTATTCAAGTTTTAAATGACTTAACATCTTATGAACCTACCATTGCAAAGGTGATGACAGAGTCGTTCTTAATCTAAGTCAGAAATACTTGTCGCAATGAGATTTTACAAACTGTGAAAATTGTGCAAAGTCAAA
>NW_024383376.1:0-17417 GCF_016835505.1 Polypterus senegalus
TTATAACTGTAGTGAAGTTACAGGAGGTAATTGTTCTATGTACTACAGTTCTACAAGGAGCACTCGATGGACTGACTGAGTGCATTTAGAGTTCTTGGGATGAAACTCTTTCTGAACCAGTAGGTCCGTACAGGAAAGGCTCTGAAGCGTTTGTCTGATGAGAGTAGTTCAAAACACAGCATGGCTTGAGGCAACATGTGCTTGATGCTGTATCCCGAGTAATCTTTCTGATCAGCTGCTGTGAATCTCCATTCAGATACAGTAATAAAAATACTCCGAGTGGTGCAGTGAGAGTCATAAGTAAAAAGATGATCCTCTGTGGCAACCCTTAACGGAAGCAGCTGAAGGAAGAAAGAAAAGGTGCAGTGAGAGTAACAACGCTAAAGCAGTTATGGTTTTAGAATAGTTTGGCCATTCTGTGGACCATTATATTGTTACGGGTTAATTACATTCAGACGCCTTAAACTCATAAACATATGCGGTTAATTTCAGTGTATTATAAAGCTGCGTCAGGGATGTGGATCTAAAAGAAAGGGAAACCACACTGAACAAAACCACTGCTTTGACGCTGGGTGCCGCCAGTCTGCAAAACTGGAGAGGAGAAATTGGCACGCCAGGAATTGAGCTGGCATGAAATGTGTGCTTCACGCCAAGTTTAGTTCTTATACATTGAGATGTGAGCGGAAACGGGAGTACGTAATATTTTGTGCATATGCACGCTTATACATGAGGGCCCTGGTGACATGAAAATTCCTGGTGTCTTTTATGAGCTGCTCCTCACATGAAATGGTGGCAGTTTACATCATTTTCTTTGCATTTATTGCCTTGTGCATCTTCCCACCTGGCACTGCATTGTTCTGCTTTCAGCAATGGAGAGCTGAAGGGTGCTGTGATATAAACAGTTTTCTCAATGAAATTGCAGCTGCCTTGACCAAAGTCATCATCCTTACATTTTGTAAACTGAGCTTCTCTCATCCACTTATTCCCATCTCCATCTCAAGCCATTTTAATTGTTCCACCAGTTGGTTATTATAACCACAAGTGTCCCTGATGCTGCAATTCATTTTAAAGAAACACACAGACATCATCTCTACCTGATTGAGTAACCTGGGCTGATTAAAGGAATGTGGAGATCACAACAAGTATGTGTGTGTTACACAAAAGCCACCCTGGTGCACCATGAGGGCATGTGCCCATTTGACCATAAGCATGCTACTGACTTTAAAGGTGGTCACCTTTCCAAGAAATTATAGTGATTTGAGGTGACTGGATGTGGTTGTCCTGTGACAATTCATGAATATGAATTTACATCTAAACTTTATTTAATTCACAGCTGAGGTGTACAAAGCTACTTCACCACACCACCACCTCCTTTGCTTGAAAAGCCATGGAGGAGCAGGAATTCAGCTCAAGGTGAGTATCTGCCTTGACACTTTGTTCCCTTATTATTCCTGTTATCCAGCTTTCCATGATCTGTCTGTCTCTAATACAGCACCTTTCATTGTCTGTCTATCTAATAATTTGACATGGACTTCTTTTGATATTTAGAGATGCTTATTGCTGCCACCAGGATTTTAACTCACGCTGGTATCTTTATTTTTTAATTCTTTGCTTAATATTATTCACATGCTTCTCAAGAATTTGAAGTTCTTTTTATTCTTTTATTAATCAGAAGGCAATTAACCAACAGTCACAAATAATGAAGGAGACAATGGAAAGTCAACTAAACTAGGAACATATTCACGTTGTTGTGTGTGCCTTTGATAAAAGAGACTGATGTCAAAATAGAGAGAGACCTTTTCACTGTGGCCAAAACATTTTGCTGTTTTTTTTGCCATAAAAGTAAAATATTGGCTAAAATTAGTTCTGATGCACAGACTGACTAGAGATATAAGGAGTTCAATGTCTAATTTAAAAGGCAGTTTTCATAAATCCTAATTGAGAAATTAGCTAAGACAAAAGCTTCTGGTAAGAGGGCTGCAGCCTTAGTATGAAATACCATTTGTTTCAAAATGAAATAATTAAAAGAGCAATTATTAGGTAAATTTTCATATGACAAATTATGTTATATTTTGTTTCTTGCTTCTAAAGTTTTATTTCATTTTTGGGGACAAATGAAGTATGTACAGTATATCTATCTATTTATCTTTAAGACGGTCCATGGATGATAACAGTTTAATTAAGTTGTTAGGTTTTTAATGGGTTGTTTATTATGAGACATATATAAACAAAAGACCTCTGTGTGTGTGTGTGTGTGTGTATGTGTGTGTGTGTGTGTGTGTGTGTGTGTGTGTTGTGTGTTGGAGAGTTCACTCTACCACCCAACCACAGCCATAGATGTTGTTGAATTCTCAGAAGATGTAGAAGCTTATACAGGTGTGTCTTGACTTGGAGATGGTGCAGGGCATGCACTTTGAAAATTTTTTTTTGGCACTTGAATGAACCTCACTTCCATTCAACCAGGAGACAAACTCAGCTTTGAGCACTTGCACATTGTATGCTCACACAACGAGCTCTATACGTTGCTGAGACCGGTTCCAGCCAGTCCCACTAGTTTGTCCCAAGCTGCACTCGATCGCCGTCTTAGATAAGATACACCTGTCCGCTCACTTAGCTGACACCTCTGCAAGTTCACCAATATAGAAAAAGTGCCGGGGAGTTTTTGGGGTAGTTTTTGTTCTGACGACACACACAGCTAGTCATTTAATAAATGGCAGCTTTCTCAGACGGTTACAGTATGTTAAATTATCTCAACATATTTTGCCTGCACAACTGACTTGGAGCGCTTACTGCCTTGATGCTTTTGTCATTTTGGATGTAAGAAAGTTTCCACTGAAGATCTTTGGTAGGCTACTGTCTACAATCAGGGAAAAGCAATAGACGGAAATGATTAATCAATAGGAAAAGGTTTTTGACTGATAAGTGAGGAATCCATCCTAAAAAGAGGCAGTTTGAAATAAGTACACTGGCATGAAAGTGGCCATTTGAATTGTGTCATCTGAGAAGTCCCAGAATGATTGGCAGTTGTATCAAAGGTACGCCTTCAAAAAGATGTGACTTTTCTCACCCTCCCGTAGTGCTTTTCTTTTCTTTGCCAGTCACCACTTTGTCAAAAACTTCAACGCATACTGATTTGTATTCTTTATGTGAGTTTGAAGAGTCTGGGTGTTTGACAGTACACTGTAAGTGCTAAAGTGCTAAATGGCACTGGGAAATTTTTTAAATTTTTTAAATAGCTGACTGATGAAAAAACAATGGGGGTGCAGCATGGTGGGCTCTGCCCTTGAGTGCTCATGTGACAAACTTGACAACCCATGCTGGGAGTAATGGGACTGTACAGTTTCTATCAACATGAGCGTGTGTCTTTGAAATTAAAACATTTTATCCTAAAGTGAGAATCCCTCAAGTTTTCTTCTGAATTCCAAACCACTCTCTCTATTTTTTATTACTTTGTCACATACAGGATAAGGAATGAACTTCTAGAAGAAATCCGAAACTACAAGACTCTGACAGAGTCAGTGGAAGAGCCCAGAATCCTCCTGGTTGGGCAGATTACAGCTGGGAAAAGCAGCTTCTTCAATTCGTTGAACAGCGTCTTCAGAGGTCATGTGATGCTGCAGGCCGCATCTGGGTATGGAGACACCAGTGTAAGCAAACAGGTAAGTGAGAGTCAGAAAGAACAGTTGAGCTGTGAAGACCCCGCCAGCATTTTGCTCATCTGCTGCTGGCCATGCAGTCACCTCATTTATTTATTGCTGCAGATCACTGCTGGTTTCAGCCCAGATCAGGACTCCGCATGGCCCTCAAGCCATTTGGGGTATGGAGGTTAAGGGACATGGAACTTACAAGAGACCAATGGCTATGCTTGTTTATGCTCTACTGAGAAAGATGGGTACATCTAAACAAACAGGTCCCATCAGCCTACCGCTCTGTCAATGTTCCTATCAAGAAAGCAGAGTTCAAACTTCAGTGGTAACTCTTATTTGTGACATGGCAGCTCTTCTGTTCCATAAAAAGCACTCATCTATGAACTTCCTCCTGCTCATTTTTCATTTCATATCAATCTCCACCACTTATCTGAGATTGGGCCACAGGGGCATCAGTGTTAGCAGTGTGGCTCAGATGTCCCTTTCCTCAGCCACACTTGCCAACTCATATTGTGGCATCCCACTGTGTTTCCAGGACATCTAGGAGGTATAATTCACCTGGCAGATCCTGGGTTTATCCAGGGTTTCCTCCCAGCTGGCTGTGCCTATAAAACCTCCACAGGTAGGCATCCATTTCAGATGCCCAAATCACCTCAGTTGGCTCCTCTTGATGTGGAGGGTCAGTGGTTCTACTCTGAGCTCTCCCTGGAAGTCTGTGCTTCTTACCGTCTCTAAGGGAGAGTCCAGCTACCCTATGGGGAAACCTCATTTTGGCTGCTTGAACCCTCATTTTTGTTCTTTCATTCATTACCCAACGCTGATGACTATAGGTGATGGTAGGGACATAGATCCACTGGTAAAAAGCACACTTAGCCTTCTGGCTCAGCTTCTTCTTCCTAATACAGATTGGTATAGTGACTGCATAACCACATTTGCAAGCCCGATCTAGTCCTGTCGATCTCAACATCCCTTTACTCCTCACTCATTAATGAGACCCTGAGATACTTAAACTCCTCCACTTGAGACAGTAACTAAAATCCCACTGGGTAAGGACAGTGCAACAGTTTCCTACTGAGGGTCATGACCTCACATTTGGAGGTGCTCATCCTCATACCTGCTGCTTCATATCTCGGAGTTCACATCCTGATGAAGACAACAGGACCACATCATCTACAAAAAGAAGTGACATGGGAGTACACCCAATCTTTCAACATATGTTTTGGGATCTTAGAGAAGGCATATGACTGTTTTCCTCAAAGGACTCTCTGGGGGTTGCTGGGTGGACACGGGGTCACAAGGCCCTTAATTAAGGCAATTCAGTGCCTGCCTAATAGCAGTGAGAGCTTTGATTGGTAAAACATCAGCTGACATTATAAATATGTGGGGTGACTGAGGAGCAGGATGGTGCCACTGGGTGGCTTTCTGGCTTCATTTCCTTTCTTGTGAAATTCTTGACTTTGTATTTGCACTTCCAGTCACAGCTCATTGATGCATTTATTTTAAATAAGCTGTGGAAGTTTGCGACTTTTCATTCACTGGATTCCTTCTTCCTTTTATAGACATTTGATCTTTATTTTTTGTAACTATTTTTGGTGTTTTGTAAAGCATTTTGAACTACTTATATGTATCACAATGTGCTTTACAAATAAATCTTGTTGTTGTCACATGCAGTACCGAACATATACAGTTCTAGATGGAAAAGATGGAAGAAGCTGCCATTCATCCTGTGTGACACCATGGGTCTAGAAAGTAATCAACAGACCAAGAAAGACAATAATAAAGGACACGTCCCACACATGAATGAGGTGAGACTTCCCTGTCATTTTACTGATGTTAGTGTAAACAAGTGAAATAAAACTTATAGATTTCTGAAGCATCATCTGGTAAAATAAATAACTACTGCAAATGAATGTGCTGTTGTGTACTCCTTAAAGTTTAGTGAAGATGGTCACCATCAGCAGATGTCACAGATGGACTGTGTGTGCAGCTCTTTACCATTTACACAGCACATATTCAGCTTGATGTCTGATACAAAGTCCATCACTAAGGTGAGGCTTGAATGAAGACAAGGTGGCACCTGAACTGAGATGGCATTTAAATGAAGCTTTACAATGTTGCTCAGCCCCTCTTCTGTCCACTTTTTCTCCCTTTGTCCCAAAATTCCTCTTACTGCTATGTCCACAAGCAGGAATTGAAATGACCCTTTTGTAAAATGTACAGGCACATGTCCCATGATGGCAGGATCATCATGAGACACCTTCTGTGAGGTCATTGTCCACAATTCAGAATATCCAATCTTAGTCAGATGATTCCTGTTTTAAGCAGATAAGACTTGTTGACACTGGTGTACAATAACAACATTATTTATTTCTATAGCACATTTTCATACAAATGATGAAAAATCAAAAAAGAAAAAATATAAAAATAAAATTAGGCAATACTAATTAACATAGAATAAAACAAAAAATTCCAGAGAAAAGAACAAAATCTGCAGGGTTTCCAAGGCCACAAGACTGCTGAGCCCACTCTAGCCATTCTACCTAACATTAATTATCTCAATCAGTCCTCGTGGTTTTCAGGCTTCACGTGGAAGAATTTGATGATGATGGTAATGTGGGCATCTGGCCTTCAATTCATCAATGGGGACTGCATGGTACTTTTATCAGGTGAACCAGAAAAGAACAACAGAGAAGTAGGGGTTAGTACAGATTTGGAGCCATGAAAAAAAATGATAATTAAATACGTATACAGAATATCAGGGTTACACTAAAATGAAGCTCTGAGAAAGGCATGTTACAGTAATGAGTTTTAGCAGTTTTTAAAGTGCTCCACTGTATTAGCCTGGCAAATTTCTATTGGTAAGCTATTCCAGATTTGAGGTGCCCAACAGCAGAAGGCCGCCTGCCCGCCTCACCACTTCTTTTAAGTTTAGCTCTTGGAATTCTAAGCAGACCCTCATTTGAAGATCTAAGGTTACAATTTGGAGTGTAAGGTGAAAGGCATTCTGAAATATAAAATGGAGCAGATTATTGAAGGCTTTATAAACCGTAAGCAGTATTTTAAAGTCAATTCTAAATGGCACAGGTAACCAATGTAGTGACATCAAACTGGAGAGATGAGGTCAGATTTTCTTTTCCTAGTTAAGTTTCTAGAAGCTGCATTTCGCACTAACTGTCTTTTTTGGGTGGTCCTGAGAGGAGTGTGCTACAGTAATCTAGTTGACTAAAAACTAAAGCATTAACTAATTTTTCAGCATCTTGAAAAGTTATAAAGGATCTAACCTTTGTTATATTTCTTAAGTAAAAAAATGTTGTCGTAGTAATCTGATTAATATGCGATTTAAAATTCAGGTCAGAGTCAAATTACCCCTAAATTCTTTACCTCTGTCTTGACTTTTAAGCCTAATGGATCAAGTTTATTTCTAATAACCTCATTATATCCACTTTTGACAATCACTAAGATTTCTGTTTTCTTCTTATTTAGTTTGAGAAAATTACTACTCATCCACTCAGAAACTGAAGTAAGTCATTGTATCAGTGAAACAAGAGAGTCGGGCTCATCAGGCGCTATCGATAAATACAGTTGTGTGTCATTAGCATAGCTGTGGTAGCTCACGTTATGCCTTGAGATAATCTGACCTAACGGAAGCATGGAGATCAAAAAGAGCAGCAGACCCAGGAGAGATCCTTTTGGACCACCATATAGAATATCAGGGTCTTTGAAGTGTAATTACTACAACTAACAAAGAATTTTCTACCTGCCAAGTAAGACTCAAACCAGTTTAACTCTTTGAGGGCTGATTTTTTTTACAAAAGCTCTACTTTTGAAAAGCACACAAAGCAATGATTTCACATAAATCAACAAAACTGTTACTTCGTGCTGTGGCTGCTGACACCGTATGTTCACCATCTCTGATGCAGGGGCACCTCGACAGCCATCAGGAATGAGTGGCGGGCTGACTTCCTGGCTGGTGGCGGATGGGCAGTGATGACGGTCACAATGCGCCACAATCTCATTTGGTCCTCTTTTCATCGAAAGTGGCTAACGCTGCGTGAGGTGCATCAGCTACAAGAATGTGTTCAGCACCACAATCAGCTGGGGACCAATCAGCCGATGCTGGTACCTTGGTTTTGTTTTCGATCTCCAGATCACTTGCATTAAAATCAAAGTCCGGCAAGTCAAGAGTCTGATTCCGTGATAATACGCAAAACGTTGTCTACAGAGTCTTTTGCCAGACGTCGATGTTGTTTTAGAGGTTGCTTGCTCTTTGGCACTCATGAACACACAAGAAGTTAAGGTCAAATCAGCAAAGCTAACTTTCCTTATAGCAAAGAGAGGTGAACTAAAATGTAACGACAAGTTTTGTGGCCGTTTACAAACAGATTACCGTCCTCTACCCCTGAATTTCGACAAAAGTCAACATCCGCCCTGAAAGAGTTAAGACACTGCCAGAAAGGCCGACCCACTGACCAAAATGATTTCTAAGAATATTGTGATCAATGGTATCAAATGCAGCACTCAGATCTAAGAGGATGAGAACAGATAGGCGGCCTGTGTCTGCATTTACCCAAGTCATTTACTACTTTAACGAGTGCAGTTTCTGTGCTGTGATTTGTTCTGAAACCCAACTGAAACGTATTAAGAATAGCAGGATTATTGAGGTGGTCATTTAACTGCACAATGACGGCCTTCTCTAGGATTTTACTTAAGAAAGGCAGGTTAGAAACGGGGCTAAAATTGTCAAAAGCAGAGGAGTCGAGATTATTTTTCTTGAGTAGGGGTTTAACTACAGAAGTCTTAAGACAGTCTGGGAAGACCCCCGTATCTAGTGACGAGTTTACAATGTTGAGAATATTATCAATTAGCATGCCTGATACTTCTTTGAAAAAACTTGTTGGTATCGGGTCAAGGACGCAGGTGGAGGATCTCAGTTGAGAAATTATTTTATATAAATCAGGTAAATCTATCCTGGTGAAAGAATTTCAATTGTTTCAAATGGAGTATCGGTGTTTAAGAGGATTAGTATAGGGGAGATATACCATATTATTTCTAACATCATTAATTTTGTGATTAAAAAATATAGCAAAAGCCTTACAAGTTTCACTGGAGGGTTTTTGGAGGCATTCCATTGAGTAACCAGGGTTTAGCAGACAATCAATTGTAGAGAACAAGACTCTTGGATTACTAGCATTGTTATTAATAATTCTAGAGAAATAGCAGCCTCTCAAGACGGACTATGTTGTTGTATTCTGTTATTTTAGCCTTCAATATCTCATAGTGGACAATCAGTTTAGTTTTTCTCCATTTACGCTCAGTTCTCCATGTTTTCTTTAGATCAGACACTCTTTGGGTCTTCCATGGTGTAGCAGTGCTACAGGATTTCTTAACTGTCTTTTTGGTTGTCAGCAGCAGCTCTCACTTTAGTATTAAAATATTCCACCTTACTATTTACATTATTGTCACTATTGTAGTAAGCACTACAAACGGACTAGTTCTTTAAAGTACACTACAGCCAATAGTACACTTCAGTGTACACTATAGCCAGGTCTTTTGGCCCCACATGAAAGCTCCAAATTTTTCAGTTTGCTGTCCACTCCATCCTATGGGTAGAAACAATATGGCAGTAGGGGTGTCAAACTCCTCAATGATGCTGGCTGCATTAAAAAAGTATTTGTGTTACAAGCAGTCCACCATGACCTTGGCTTTCTCAACCCACTTTAATATTCATTTAATATATAAATTGTATATAGATCTGTATATAATTAATCAGATTACATTTATATCTGTCTGTTCAGTGTCCAATTGCATTAATTTGAGTAGCACAGTGCAGCACAGCTATTAAGACCCAACAGAAAAATGTGAAAATAAGGTGACACACCACACTGCCAGAAAAGATCTTTAATGTTTTAGCATGATGACAAAGATGTCACAACCTCATGAAAAAGAAAGAAAGAAGAAAGAAAGAAAGAAAGAAAAGAAAGAAGAAAGAAAAGAAAGAAAGAAAGAAAGAAGAAAGAAAGATCAGGACCTGATCAGGACATCTATGGGGTGGCATGGGAGCATTAATCCAGAAACACAGTCCATTTGGGACCGCCAGAGAGCTGCCGGGGAGGACTGCCATGGATTCCATTCAACCTGGAAATGTTATTTACTGTGTTATGTAAATCATCATTTGAATTTATATTGATGTTGGTGTTGGTGAAAAAACAAGTGGATGTCAGTTGTGCTCACCATAGGTGATGGTAGGGACATAGATCCACGGGTAAATGAGAACTTTGCCTTCCAGCTGAGCTTCTTCTTCCTAATACAATTGGTATAGTGACTACATAACCACATTTGCCTCCCAATTCGTCCTGTCGATCTCAACATCCTCACGAATGAGACCCAGAGATACTTAAACTCCTCCCTTGAGACAGTAACTCACCTCCCACTGGTAAGGACAGTGCAACATTTTTCTACTGAGGGCCATGACCTCACATTTGGATGTGATCCTCATACCGCTGCTTCACACTCGCAGTTCACATCCTGATGAAGACAACAGGACCACATCATCTGCTAAATAAGGACACAGGAGTACACCAATCTTTCAACATGTTTTGGGATCTTAGAGCATATGACTGTTTTCCTCAAAGGACTCTCTGGGAGTTGCTGGGTGGACACGTGGGTCACAAGGCCCTTAATTAGGCAATTCAGTGCCTGCATAATAGCAGTGAGAGCTTTGATTGGTAAAACTTCAGCTGACATTAAAATATGTGGGTGACTGAGGAGCAGGACGGTGCCACTGGGTGGCTTTCTGGCTTTCATTTCCCTTTCTTGTGAAGTTCTTGACTTCTTGACACAGTTTATTCATTTATTTACTTTAAATAAGCTGTGGAAATTTGCAACGTTTCATTCACTGGATTCCTTCTTCCTTTTATAGACATTTGATCTTTTTTTTTTACTATTTTTGGTGTTTTCTAAAGCATTTTGAACTACTTATAAGTATCACAATGTGCTTTACAAATAAATATTGTTGTTGTCACACATAGTACCGAACATATCCAGTTCATGATAGAAAGATGGAAGTGAAGACAGTGGCAGTTTTAAAAGGGATCCTTGTGGAAGACATCATCAGCGTCATTAAAGGACACGTCCCAGACTTGTATGAGGTGAGACTTGCCTGTCATTTTACTGATGTCAGAGTAAACTCATAACATAAAACGCATATATTTCTGAAGCAAAGCCTAGGAAAATAAATAATTACTGAAAATGTTCTCTTTAAAGTGTAGTGAAGATGGTCACCATCAGCAGATGTCACAGATGGACTGTGTGCAGCTCTTTACCATTTACAAGAACGTATTCAGCTTGATGTCTGATACAAAGTCCATCACTAAGGTGTGGAAGATGTAAGAACGCTAGGGTCGCTGTTGCCTGTTAAACCCAACAGACGATACGCAGACACAGGATAAGAGCACGAAGAAGTTCTTTTTATTCTTTTCCTTCTTCACAGTGATTTTCAAGCATCACAGCCACAATAAACACACTAATCAACAATAATACAATACAATTCTCTCCTCCACACCTCCCAGCAAGCTCTGTCTTCTAACTCTAACTCCAGCTCACTTGCTGGGTCTCCAACAAGTCCTTTATATAGTGCCCGACCTGGAAGTGCTTTGATTCTTTCTTCCATTTGACTTGCCAGCACTTCCGGGTCAGATGGAGAATCTCAATTCTTTAATCAGCCTGGAAATAGTTTGGGGCTTCCATCCTCATGACTTCCTAGTACTTTTGGGCTACAAGGGAAGCATGACTCCCAACGTCCTTACAGCCCCTGGCAGCACCCCGGTATCCAACAGGGCTGGAAACCCTGGATAATCAGTTCCATTTTCTCCATTTATTTTTAGCTCTCCAGCATGTTCTCTTTAAATCAGACACTCTTTAGGTCTTCCATGGTGTAGCAGTGCTAGAGGATTTCTTAACTGTCTTTCAGAGCCACAATATCAGTGGTAGCCCTCACTTTAGTATTCAAATTTTCCACCTTACTATTTACATTATTGTCGCTATTGTAGTAAGCACTACAAACTGACTCGTTGCTTAAAGTGCACATACAGCCAATAGTACACTACAGTGTACACTATAGCCAGGTCTTGTGACCCCACATGAAAGCTCCAAATTTTTCAGTTTGTATCAGCCGGCAGCCACAATACCAGGTCCCGTGGTCTGGATAAATTACTGAGTAAAACTTCAATCTACCAAGCTGTACCTCTGACAAATAATATTTTCCTCCCTTCCCCCTGCACATGAATAACAAACACACAACACAAATAACGGCAAGAAATGATAACTGAGATGATAATGAATGTGAAGTGAGTCCGGGTATATAACTGTCCAAATTACTGATAACTGTCACAAAATGTTTGTGTTTGATTCTCCTGAATGAATTACTGGAACAACCTCACCATGATTCCTTGGCGATGGTAGAAAATAATGTCCAACCCTGGTGAAGAAGACCAGGGACACCCAGAGTGCTTCTGGGTGCACAGTCGGCACTTCTGCCACACCAGGGAGTGCCGGCGGTAGCTCATTGGGAGGCACCTGGAGCACGTCTGGGTGGGTTTAAAAGGGTCTGCCTCCCTCCATTCGATGGCTGGAGTCGGGGGGAAGAAGGACAGAGCTTGGAGGGAGAGGTGAGGCAGACCTGAGGAGAGAGGCATTGGATTGGGCCTGGAATTGAGGGTGATTGGTGCTGCGCAACTGGGTTGTTGGGGCTGTCACTTTGTATATATTGTAAATAAACGTGTGTGGGTCTGAACCAATGATTTCTACCTATCTGTGTCCTGGCTGCTTCCCAAAAAAGAAAGAAAGAAAGAAAGAAAGAAAGAATTTAATTACACTTTATTACTCAGCAACAATTGTTACACAAAAACAAACATAATCTTTACAGTCATAAACTCTCAAAAGATATTTCAAAAAACACAATTTTCAAAGGTTGGTATTGAAATTACACACCAAAAAAAAGAGTCCCTCATTCCTTTTTGTACAAACTGCTTCATTTCTACACCACTGGCTAATTAAACTTTGCAGGCTAAAATTCATTTTATAGAAGGTATACAGTAATTAAAAAACACTCTTGATTTTCTAAGGCAGTAAACATTTTAACTAGATCAATCTCTATTTGATTATTAATATTTTCTTTCTTGACATATAATAGCCATTTTGCCTGACCCAATAAAATTTGGCAATACTGCTATTACTTTTAATTTCCTTGAATCAGGCACTCCACAAATAAATACAAAGTCATTACAATACAATTTCAAAGCATTAAAAATAGAATTAAGAACAGTTAAAAGTGGCCGAATCCTAAAACAAAACAGAAAACAATGAAAGCCCATCTCTTTTTAGAACACAAAGGACACGCATCACAAACCTGAGGAATCAATGAGACACACAAATGAGTTTCGGCGGTGGATCCCATGCAGGATCCTCCACTGCAGATCACCAATCCTCTTATTCGGTGGTGGTCTGTACAGATTGCCCTAAAGTTGTCTGTAATTCCGTAGGCACCCAGTTTGTCTCTCCAAGGTGTTCAGACTTTGATGTCTCACCTGGACACACAGTTTATGAAGTTCTTTCCTTTCTGGAGCATCCAGGTCAAGTGCTTTGAAATCCAGTATTGCCTTCTGTATTTCATCTTGAGTTTGGAATCTTGAAATAACTACAAGGGTTGGAAACACACAAAGTGGTTCAGGAGTGTTCATATTTTTAAAATAGTCTTTCAGAATTTCTCAAACAATTTGTGGGAAGCCTGAAATTATTAGTCTTAAAAGTTTTTGAGCAGTACACAGGCAGCACAGCTTCAAATTGCTGTCACCTTGGTTGCAGTTATCCAGTTATTCTGTGTATCATTAACCAGAGTCTAGTGGGAGGTAACTGAGTATGGTCATTTGTCAGGCCCAGTACAGTGTGAGAGAATCTTCCTTAGGGCTTGCTTTCAATTGCTCCATTTAATCCAAAATATGTAAGACATGTTTTAAAATGAGAATCATTCTGGCACTTACAGATAAGCACTCAATTGAGAAGGTCTGCACCTGGTGTGTGTTAAACTATAAAGAATTGGTCATACAAGCAGGTGGGCTCCATGAAGAACTGTACATGTGTGTGAGTGAGGGAGTGTGACTGTCTCATGTTAAACTGATTGTGTCTCTTCAGTTCAATCCCAAGGCACCGATAACCAGAAATGACAGGCTACAGAGGGACCCTAGACTGGCTGATAAGGTGCACTGCGTATCACGATTTGCGAAACACAGTCAGCCTCCTCAATCAAAATCAGCTGAAGAAGTTTAAGTCAATCAGGGCTGAAGTGAACAACATGGGTGAGTAACTAAATCCTGGCGAGAGGATCGGGACATTAATGAAACATTTAGAAGAGCATTTTAATTTGTCAGCATAACTGGCACCATTAACAGCACACATCACTGCTGAAAAGTCAGTTGTTTGTTAATATTAATAAGATAATTTAGTGAAGTTTGAAATGTTTGTTAAAATGAAATTGTATGAAAGCAGTGATTTCCCGACTTTGCTTCAGGATTACAGATAAATGTATTTACCAGTTCAACTCTTTGTTGGAATGATTATATAACTATTATATCTCTCAGGAAACAGAAAGTTCACAGCTGTAAAGGTTGTATAGCTAAGAGGATGATCTTCAGGATCTCCTGAGCCATTCATCTCATGGTGACCCCTGCTTTGAGACTCTGCTTCACCTCCTGCATCAGCTTACTTTACCGATGTCTTGCTCCATTTACATTTAATTTATTTGGTGCCTTTAATACTTTTGCCTCATTTTTTTTCCTGTCTTCTTGTGTTTCGCCTCTGCCTGTTTTTAACCTGCTTCATAGATAGATAGATCCTCTTATATTATGAAAATGTATAAATAATAATTTACAGTCATCAGTTTATTGTGGCTTTTGTACAGGTCTGTCCGTCCACCATGGTTCAATTGAATTGGTAACAGTCAGTCCTTCAAATGTGCTAACCTGACTACACTTGACCGTGTATACAGTACACCCCCAAAATTTGCGGGGTTCGTCCTAGAACACCTACAAATTGTGAAAAACCGCAAATTTTGGATGTGGTTAAAATGCCTATTTTCATAGTTTAAACCCTAAATATGCTCCCAAAACACTTTCATTTAATTTCAAACTCAGCTTCATACATTACCTAAAAATAAAGAATGTAAAGGTAAACCTGTATACTGTACTGCTACATCTCCACAGTGCTAGAATGTCACATACCGATGTTACCGCTATACTGTATATACTGTAATTCATGCAAGCGCGTTTTCATTGCCAGAAGCCTTAGACGGTGCAGCTCGTTTCAGCAGCATCTTGGGGCTTTAACCCTTACACTGCCACATACATGGGGGTTAATGCATCCCTGGATGCCAAATACTTTTTGCTGCACTTTAAGTAAATGTCACAATTCACAAAGAAAAAGTGAAATTTTAATGGAACACATTTTTTTTTTCAATGCAAAGAGCATCGCAATTACTGCAACACTGATCATTTTACACACTGCTAATGAACTGTAAAACTATTTTAAAACTACTGGAACAATATGTACAAAGTGCAACTGACACCATGGATGAAACTCAGTAAATCACTGGAGCCAACTGCACTTGAACTGGCTGCACGCAAGCACACAGATGTAAGCCCTGATGCTTGCAGACTAGTCTTAGTGCAGTTTGAACTTCATTCAGACACTTCAAACAAACATGTCTCATGCAGTTAGTTATTAATTAAACACTACACAAACATCATAGGAGCAGAGAAATTAGGGGAAAGAGACAAACAAAGCAATCAGCCAAAAGGACACGTGTGCTCAGGCTTTTAAGTAGCGTAGCGTCGTCAGAAAGCCACAATCAAGAAGATGGTGATTTATTTATTTTTATGGTGAAGATTTCAAGGACGCACCCAGCCTTGAGAGACAAAAACAAAGCAAACCGGTAATCAAACAGCAAATAAAGAATGTAATGAAAACAAATGAAATAAGAAAACAACGATACCACTCCTGTTCCCCTTATGGTGATTACATATTAAATACAACAAAGTACAAACAAAACACACACAGTAAATCATGAAAAAATTCATGAAAAACAGCAACAGATGAAATGTAATGAAGAAAATGGATAGTCCAGAGATCCGCACGTTGAATGGGAATGTACAGGTAGTTCTACCGGTAGTTCCTGAAATGGTGAAGACGGGTTCAGGATCGCTCCTTTCTTTCCAGGATGGCCATGAATCCACATGTGTCCTCGTTACACAGGCAGACAGCAGACAATCAAGATGACGAAACGATCCCGGACAAAATGAATAAGTACAGGTAACCCAACAGAGGGCAGACAGACAGGAACTTGAAACAAAAATTACAAAATCTTTTTTTTTTGCTTTTGGTTACCAGCACCCTTTTTAAAAGCCACGCTGACATCCTTTGACCAGCACCCTCATCAGAAGACCAATCAGAGACACTGCAGTGACTGCTGGGAAATGCAGTTTCAAATTCTTTTGGCTACTTTCACAATCCCAAGTCGGTTTTCTCTACAGCTGCCTCCTGTTCTCTCTGCAGTACAGTATTGGCACGAAAAAAGCCATAAAAATTGTGGAGGATAGATTATATATATATATATATAGATATATCGATAGATAGATAGATAGATAGATAGATAGATAGATAGATAGATAGATAGATAGATAGATAGATATCTCTATCTATCTATATATATATATATATATATATACATTACATATACATATACATATACACTGCTCAAAAGAATTAAAGGAACACTTTTAATCAGAGTATAGCATAACGTCAATGAAACTTATGGGATGTTAATCTGGTCAGTTAAGTAGCAGAGGGGGTTGCTAATCAGTTTCAGCTGCTGTTGTGTTAATGAAATTAACAGATGCACTAGAGGGCAACAATGAGATGACCCCCAAAACAGGAATGGTTTAACAGGTGGATGCCATTGACATTTTTCCCTCCTCATCTTTTCTGACTGTTTCTTCACTAGTTTTGCATTTGGCTACAGTCAGTGTCACTACTGGTAGCATGAGGCGATACCTGGACCCTACAGAGGTTGCACAGGTAGTCCAACTTCTCCAGGATGGCACATCATGTCATTGCCAGAAGGTTTGCTGTGTCTCCCCGCACAGTCTCAAGGGCATGGAGGAGATTCTAGGAGACAAGCAGTTACTCTAGGAGAGCTGAGAGGGCCATAGAAGGTCCATAACCCATCAGCAGGACCAGTATCTGCCCTTTGGGCAGGGAGGAACAGGATGAGCACTGCCAGAGCCCTACAAAATGACCTCCAGCAGGCCACTGGTGTGAATGTCTCTGACCAAACAACCAGAAAGACTTCATGAGGGTGACCCAAGGGCCCCATGTCCTCCTAATGGGCCTGAGCTCACTGCCCAGCAGCATGCAGCTCGATTGGCATTCGCCATAGAATACCAGAATTGGCAGATGCACCACTGGTGCCCTGTGCTTTTTACAGATGAGAGCAGGTTCACCCTGAGCACGTGACAGAAGTGAAAGGATATGGAGAAGCCATGGAGAACATTATGCTGCCTGTAACATCATTCAGCATGAGCAGTTTGGTGGTGGGTTCATGATTGTCTGGGGAGGATATCCATGGAGGGTCACACAGACCGCTACAGGCTTGACAAGGCCACTTTGGCTGCCATTAGGTATCAGGATGAAATCCTTGGACCCATGTCAGGGCCTTTCTGG
>NW_024383377.1:0-31372 GCF_016835505.1 Polypterus senegalus
CCCCCAAAAGAACCAGGTCTCCAAACTTCCCTGTTCCCAGCTACAGATTCCAGCTCTTCTGAGAAATTCCCAGGCGTTCCAAAGCCATATAGAATATGAACCCTCCAGTGTGTTCTAGGTTCTGCCACAGTCCCACCCAGTGGGACATGAATGAAATAGTTTTGTAGGGGCTGTACAGGTGATATTCTTACAACATGCCCTAACCACATCAGCTAACGGTTCTTGATCTGGAGGAGCAGCAGACCCTGCCAAGTCTTGTTTGTCTGGTTGCTGTCCTTTTTTTATAGTTATAACACAACACCCAGCTACATATTTCTTCTGGCATCTAAAGAAGCTGCCTTCAAATATGTGATACATGTATATGTTATATAAACAACTGGAATAAAACAGATGTGAAGAGAGCAGAATAAATACCCTTACTGGAAAGCACCACATTTATACGATTCAGAACTTCCTTCTCGAAGATAGTGTGGTCTAGTCATTTAATTAATAATAATAAAAGAGACAAGATAGTTTAATTTCCTATAATTTTAAGAATGCAAAGACAAGCTTTACTTACAAGCTTATACAAGCTTATACATATATATAAGAAATGCAACAAAGATGTTTTTGTAAAACAGAATCGCCATTAAAGCACTAAGCCACCATTAAATATAGCACTGATGTTCACCTTTAGAAGTCGGCACACTTAATTTCCAAACATTCATATCTGTAATTAAAATTGTGTCACTGAAGGGTGAGTTATATGCTTACATAAGTGCCCTCAAATAAATGTGATATACTGGAACAAATGACAAATAAAACTGGCATGGCATATTCATTGTTATAATCTAAATAAACAGAAATGCAGATTAGCCACATGGAAAAGTAAGTCCATCACTATATTTATCAATAATAATAATTATTATTATTAGAACAAGTGTTTCAGATTAGGTGCTAATGATTAGAACTCATTAGTGAGTATGCAGTGGACCCTGTCTTATTTAAACTACAGATATTGTGTGTCTGGTGTTCTGTTTGCTATTGGCGTGTATCGCTTTCATCATGACAAAATCAAAATAGCTCTCTAAGGTCCTCAGAAAGAAAGTTGTGAATGCCTATGAGTCTGGCAAAGAATTTAAAAAGATCAGTTTAAAGTCAATCATTTCACTGTAAGAAGAATCAAGTGCAAGTGACATAGATTTCAAGTGATTACTAATTTGTCCAGGACTTTGGGCAAATTCAGTCCAAGAGCTGATTGTTTGATAATAAAAGAACTATCCAAGAACCTAAAATTTAATTGTGGATCTGCAGATAAGTCTAGAAAAACTGGTATCAAAGTGCAGGCATCTACAGCTTGAAAGAAATTGTACAAATTTGTTTTACTTGCAAGGCTTACCAAGAAAAAAACCTGTACTTCCCAAAACGAATATCAAAGCAAGATGATAGTTGGGTATTGAACATCTAGACAAAGATCAGGATTTCTGGAACAATGTGCTCTGACATATGAATCAAAGAGTTGTATGCCACAGTAACAGAAGACATGTTGGGCCAAACTGAAGACAGTTTTTTAGGAGAAAAACCTCATACCAACTGTGAAACATGGTGTTGGAAATGTTATGGTTTGGGGTTGAAATCAAGTTAACTTTAAATTCTGAATCATACCAAAGTGTGCTTAAAGAGAATGTGAGGCTCTCTCTCCGAAAACTGAAGTTGAACCAGAAATGGACCTTCAACAGATTGTAATCCAAAGCACACTAGCAAATCCATCAGGACTGGCTCAGAAAGAAATGGAGGATTATGGGTGGCTTAGTCAAAGCTCTGATTTGAATCCTGTTTTAATGTTGTGGGCAGATTTGAAACAAGTAGTACATGCAAGAAACCCCACAAACATCTTTCAAATAAAGGAATTTTAGAAGGAGGACTGGTCAAAGATTTTACTGAGTTGATGTCAGAGACTTGTGTGGAAAATGCAAAACACCTACAAGAAGGAATTTCTCCTAAAGTGAATAATGCCAGCTTCTAAGGACGAGGGTGGGCTTACTTTTCCCTAATAGATCATTACATCTGTTCTTATTATTGTTGAATGAATGATTGAAAAGGCAAATCCTCCTTGTGTTTTATTCACGCATAGCACCTTTATCTGTAGGTGTTGTTTGCATGAAACTCTGCTGTTTGGCTATTCAAAAATATTGAAAAAGTCAACAATTTCCTATGGGGTGTACTTACTGTATATTTAGTGAACCAAATTCATTGAAGGGACCACAAAGGAAGACGTTAAAAGGTTACTGAGCCATAGACTACCATATTTAATAATGCTTTTTCTTGTGAATTGTGGGAAAAATTTGGGTAAGTGACAACACCACAATGTCTTGTGCCTGCTGATTGTCTTAAAATGATGCTGTTTATGGAGAACAGTGTTTTTATGACTAGCGATTAGCACAGGTGAGCTTGAGGCGAGCAAAGATGACCTCACACAAGGTCTTCAGGGCTGAAAGCGAAGCAAAGGAAGGTTAGTCAACTGTTCATTCTTTATCTCGTTTCTCGCATATTTTCAGCACAGATCTTTGAAGAGCCACATTTTTCATGTGAGTGCATGTGACGGTGTATATATACAGTGGTGATTTTATGAGGTACACTTGCTCATTAACACAAATAGCCTGCTCCTGAGGAACTATTCTTAATTCATTCTCCTCCGCTTATCTGAAGCCAGGCAATAGCCTTAGCAGTGAGGCCCAAACTGGTTGTGCCCATAAATTCCCACAGGGAGGGGTCTAGGAGGCATCCTTATCAGATACCTGAGCCACCTCAATTAGCTAATCTCAATGCAGATGGTCAGCAGCTCTACTCAAGCATCTCCAGTCGTCAAGCTTCTCACCCTGTCTCTAAGAGAAAGCCTAGCCACCCTGAGAACAAAGCTCCTTTTGGACACTTGTACCCATAATCTTATTCTTTTAGTCATTACCCAAAGCTCATGACCATAGGTGATGGTATGGACGTGGATTGATTAGTAAATGGAGCTTTGTCTTCTGACTTAAGTTCTTCTTCCCCTCGTATCAGTATTGTAACACAATACCCTTCATTAGTAAACAAAACCCTGAGTATTTAAACTCTTCTACTTGAGACAGTAACTCACCTCACTTGGAGGACAATCCACCTTGCAGCCCAAAAAAAAAAAACAGGACTATGTCATGACAAAAGCAGTAGCATGATTTTAAGTTCACCGAACTGGACCTTCTTCCCTCCTGACTAACCTTGATATCCTGTATATTCCCTGAGGGAGCTCACTGATGTAGTTAAGCAACTTTGTAGTGGCAAGGCCCTGGGGTGGATAAGATCTGCCCAGAAATGCTAAGGCTATGGACATTGATGAACTGTCATAGCTGACATGCCTGTTCAATGTTGTGTGGTTATTGGGAGATGTGCCTCTGGAGTGGCCGACTGGGGTGGTGGCACCTATTTTTAAAGTGCTCTAACTATCAGGGGATCACGGTTTTCAGCTTCAGGCTTCTTACACTTCTCTTCAGAGTTGGGACAGTTCTCTAATTTATTAACATTAAATTAACATTTTTATATACAGCAATCCTGCAAATCATCTCAGATCATTTCATTTTCTATACACTTTTTCCAGTGAGGGTCACCATGGCAGCAGGCCAACCAGGTCATCCCAAACTTCCCTGTTCCCAGCTACAAATTCCAGCTCTTCCTGAGGAATTCCCAGGCGTTCCAAAGCCATATAAGAGATATGAACCCTCCAGTGTGTTCTAGTTCTGCCACAAGTCCCCACCCAGTGGGACATGAATGAAATAGTTTTGTAGGGGGCTGTCCAGGTGATATTCTTACAACATGCCCTAACCACATCAGCTAACGGTTCTTGATCTGGAGGAGCAGCAGCTCTATTCTGAGGCTTGCTGAATTGCTGAACTTGTCACTCTGTTGTTCGGCACATTTTCTTGGTAGATTTTTTGGACATAAGGAATTATCTACTTATTTCATGGTCAGAAGTTTCTCTGAAAAGCTAATTATTATTTACTGCCATTTTCAATGTCATTTTTGGGATAGGTGTATGGTTGTTGCTATGACAATCTTTCCCACAAGGCACTGGGAGTGTGCAGTGGGTGACATTATCATTACGACTATATAAAGGTCATGGCATGCATTCCAACTTTTCTGTATCTAAAATTTAAATAGCAGTTTTGAGATTATTATCTTTTTTGCAACAGAAACTAGCTTTGCACTTTTGACTTTAATATTTGGTTAGCAGGTCTGCTATTTCACCACCAGGACAGAATCCACATTGTTCCTCCTGTGTCTTTGGCTTAATCATCTGGAGGATTATTCCCCTCTAACACCCTTACCCCCTTGCATGCCTTACCGGGAAAGGGTAGGAAGAGTGTGCTCCTCTGTAATTAGAATAAACCTTCTAGTCCCTTTCTTAAATATGGATGCCATTCCAAGAAAGCTTTACTTCCCATGTAAGATTGAATAGACACATTAATCATGCTATCTCAACAATGCTCAGGGCTTCAACACCTCCGGTTGATTTTACCCACCCCTACAGCCTTAGCTGGAGTTCTTAAAACCACCATAGTTACTTTGACAAGGTGATGGGATCCAATGCTGTCTCCTGGTAGTAAGGAATGCCCACAAGATTTGAGTTCCTCAAAGTGTTTCTTCAACTTCTTGCTTAACACAGTCTAGGCAAGTGCACATAGTTAAAACATCAAAGATTAAGATTAAGATGCTTTTACCAGTGACTTTCAACTGAAATTTTGAACACGGTCCATTCAGACTCAATGCCGTTATACTTATGACCATCTTGTACTCAAACATTGTGTTTGTCACAGACAATCAATGGGGTAGCCTAGAAACCCAATAACAGCTCATAATCATGCCCTTCCAGTTATCCAATCATTTCCAATATGAGTATTGAAGTTACGCCTAGAAAAACAACCAAGTAAGTGGGTGGCACCCATTCAAACACCTACCTTCCTTGTCTAAGAAGGCTAATATTTCAAAACAAGTCTTTGGTACATATAACAAACAACAGTCAGTTTTCCTCTTTTTGACTTGTAACTACATTGAGGCAACCCTCTCATCTACTTAACCCCTTTTATTTTACAATAGGAACAGCAGATTAAAGCTTCTTATTCTTTTTCCTTGAATCATACTTTTTCTCTTAAGGCTCAAGGCCTCATGCATAATGCTGTGCGTTGAATTGCACTATTACATGACGTAAGCACAAAAGCCGAAATGTGCACAAAAATCCAGATGCATAACTCTGTGCAAATGCCAGCTTCAATTCTTTAGCTACATAAATCCTGGTCAGCGTGAAAATTAACCTGCGTGCAACCGCCTGCTTCCCCACCCTGCCTCCTCCCAGAATTAGCCTCTTTGAATATCCAGACCAATATAAATAGCGTTAAGCTCAGCTTTCTGTGAAAAGGCAATGGCAAAAGCAGAAGGAAAATAGAATTTCAGCGAATACAAAGTGGAGGCAAGGAAACAAACAGTGGTATAAACAAAAAAGGAAGTTAATCGAGGGGACATAGGGGTTGGAGAACTCGAAAGGTGAAGTTCCCAATTGCACGGGGCCCCAAATAAAAAGTTTCAGATATCAAAGTAACCGTGAAAAGGCAAGTTGTAGCCCACCATCTGTGTGTCATATGAAAACTTATTGGGTCAGAGAAAAAAAAAGGGACACAGTGGGGAAAAAAACACAAAATGTCAACTTTAATCTTGAAATTTCCATTTTAATCAGTAGTTTATTTTGTCATTAAAGTAGAACATCATAAACTTCATCTTAAAATTGTTTAATTTACTAGTTTCTCAAACCCCATCGTAATAAAGTAGCACGTTAAATGCTTTTGTTTTGTGTTTGATCTACTTTTGTGCTCTATGTGTTGAATCACTCGGCTTCGGTTCTCTTCCCCCGACAGGACACAGAATCCATTACATTTGTGATATTACAGCTCTCTGAATAATTAAAATCGAGAATGTATCATGTATGTATCCATAATATAAAACATGTTATTAAACATGGGAACATGGTGGCGCAGTGATTGTTCATGTCTCATGCAAGATGCTTGCTGCGCCGTGCGCGACCTTCAATGAAATACTTTATTGTAGCACTACTGTCTCTTTCAAACGTACTAACCTCCAATTCCTGTCCTTACTTTTCTTTCTCCAAATACTCAATCGCCAAACAATCATCTCTGTAATAGACGTTAAGCTATCTGTAAGCTTAGAATGCCAATTCTTCAAAACTTTTAAGGAACATTGAAATATCTTCGTAGTACATGTTTAATTATTCTGTCCATCTATCCTTCCAGTGTCATGTCAACACCTGCAAGAATACAGCGAAGCAGGAACAATCATTGAGCGGAGGCCAGCGCTCACTACTGATAGCACCGTGTCCTCACATGTTTAACTATTAACAATGTAGATTATTTAAATGGGCAGCATGGTGGCGCTGCTGCCTCACAGTTAGGAGACCCAGGTTCGCTTCCTGGTCCTCCCTGCGTGGAGTTTGCATGTTCTCCCCGTGTCTGCGTGGGTTTCCTCTGGGCACTCCGGTTTCCTCCAACAATCCAAAGACATGCTGGTTAGTTGGATTGGTGATTCTAAATTGGCCCTAGTGTGTGCTTGGTGTGTGGGTGTGTTTGTGTGTGTCCTGCAGTGGGTTGGCACCCTGCCCAGGATTGGTTTCTGCCCTGTGTTGGCTGGGATTGGCTCCAGCAGACCCCCGTGACCTTGTGTTCAGATTCAGTGGGTTAGAAAATGGATGGATGGATGGATTATTTAAATGAAGTTAAAGTTTTATCTGTATAATATAATAAACATATTTTGCTGCATTTCATCTTAAAAATGATATTGTCATTTCGTTTAGAGCTCTTGGGATGAAACTGTTTCTCGATCACGAGTTCCGTACAGGAAAGGCTCTGAAGTGTTTGCCTTATAAGAGCAGTTCAATAGATAGCATGGCTGAGGCAGTGTGTGCTTGATACTGTATCCCAATAATTCTCTTTCAATCAGCTGCTGTACAGCTGTGATTCACACTCAGATACAGTGATATAAATACTCCAAATGGTGCAGTGAGAGTAATATGGAAAAAGATGATCCGACGTGGCAACCCCTAGCGGGAGCAGCTGAAAGAAGAAGAAGAAGGTGAAGTGAAAGTAACAACGCTAAAGCATTTATGGTATTTGGAATAGTTTGACCATTCTGTGGACCATTATATTGTTACAGGTTAATTACAATCAGATGCATTAAACTAATAAACAATATCGGTTAATTTCAGTGTATTTATAACGTCGCATCAGCAATGTGGATCTAAAAAGAAAAGGGTAACCACACAGGAACAGTAGCACTGCTTTGACACTGGGTGCTGCCAGTCTGCAAAACTGAGTGGAGAACTTTGCGTACGGAGGGTATGAGCTACCGTGGAAATGTGTGTGGCTTTACTCAAGTTTAGGTTTTATGCATCGCGATTTTAATGTGGAAACGCTCTTATGCAATATTTTTGTGCGAGCGCACTGTTTATACATGAGGCCTCAGGTCTCTAGTCAACATTCATGGAAAAAGGCTGTTAAAGGGACAACATGTTCCAAATCTAAGTGTGTATATTTTTGAAGTGACTAGTTGGAGTTTTGGCCTGTTATCTCTGTCTCTCTGTCTCTTTGTCATTTACTGTTGCCAGTTTTGAGGAACACTGCAAACTTCTGTCTACTGTTTTGGGGCACCATACAACCCCATAGCAGGGTTTGAGAGTGCCCTGCTCCATTCTGTGTGGTCTTTTCTTGTTTGAATTCCCCAACCTGCATTCCTCCTCACTAGAACAAGTGATCAAACAAGATAATGGATGTGGACTAACACACAATCTCAAATCATTTGCATTAAACACACCTCTGCTTGATTATGGTTAGCAGATGTTACACTACAATGTTAGTAACTCAACTAATTCTCCTCAAGAAGAATCCTAATGCATCCTCCATAACTCAATGGGACAATGATATCTAAAAGTATAAAAATCCAATTTTCTTTACAATCAACTAGGCAGAGCCTCTAATGCTATTTTAAATTTTGCTGAGCTTCTGTTTGGATGTCTTCCATTATTTTAATTTAAATTAGGCATTATAACACAGTTTGTCTCTATCTTCACTATTTATCTCATTTTATTTTTATTCATCTCTTTATTCTGGGTGAAGTTTGGGGTTTTAGTGAAATACAAGATTAAATATTTCACTTGTTTCAATGATATACTGTAGGTGATTCTTTGTAGTTCTGATGAACAGGGGTTGTTGATTGTAGTTCTGATTTGTTTTACTGAAACTTAAATTTGAATATCATACAGTATTATTTAATGTCTTCAGTAATATATTTGTCTGGAACAAATAAAGAACAATTTGAGTTGTTCTAATTGTGTGTTCTTTGCTTAGATGCACATACCATTACTAGAATATGCAGATGACAAAAATTGGGAAGTGGGGTATGCAAAGAGGATAGGTTACAGCAATATTCAGACAATTAAAGATGAAGTGAGCTATATACTGTGCAGAGAATTGTTAGTTGTATTAAAGCAACAATTCTATTTGCGCCACTCATTGTATATGCAGATGTTGGTACAGGCAACATTTGTTATATATGAGAGCGATCTTTATCTGCATGTGCCAAATGAAATCACAATCTCAGGAACATATCATTGTGGTAATCACAACTTTATTGTACTGTCACTCATGTTGGCATCAGAAAGCTCCCTAATGCAAGTATTTGTTATTAATGAACAGTTAATAGTTTTATTTAGAATGCTTATCAAGTAAAAGTACTGTTGTGATGTGAGATTTTACATATAACTTGATAAATGTTTTGTATGTCTTTATTTATAATTTAGGCAAACCAATGTACTTTAGTGGTACCTTGGTGAGAGGCATTCTTGTTTATCCCCCATGTTTTCGACTTTTCTTTGTAATTTTACGACAGGATTTGGGATGTGTCTTAAACAGTTTGATGACTTTGCAAAGTCTTTTCCCCATCCCACACAAAGCCAGGTTAGTGTAATATATGGTCTTGGGGGGCAGGAGATAAGATGTTCTATTTCACCCATTGGTCTGAGGTATGGCTGTTTGGAATTGGCTTGTCTCAGAGGCCTTTAGATACCATGATGTCCTATTGGTTCTAGGAATTGAGAGAACATCTATAAATGTACTTGCTCAACCACATTCTCTCTCTCTGACTGACATATGATGAAGAAGCATCTCTCTCTCTAACCAACATATGATGAAGAAGCATTTCTCTTGCTAACCTGTGATGATGAAGACAACACAATGAAGAGCACAGCTCAGCAGCCATATTGAACAGACATGTGGCTGAAAGCTGAGCACCAACGATGCACTTAACTAGAGACATTTTAAGTAACTGCAAGTCTGTGTGCCACCTGAATTACACACCACCATTTTATCAGGTTGTATGGTTGCCAATATTCAAATGTACTTTGCATTTTGTTTATTTATGAATATTATCAGTAATACATTATTTTATGTGTAACTTAACTCCTGCTTGTCTTTTTACTACATCTAATTGCCTGAGGTTATAGATATAGAAGGGAAGGTAGGGATTAGTTATATACAGTGGTAAGTCTGTGAGATTAGGCATTCTAAGGCTACATATTAATAATACAATAGGGGACAGTAGAGCAATATATATTACTCTACCAAGATAAAACAATTGGCGTAGTCAGGTAGGATTTTGGGGTAACCATGTTTTGCACCCTGTTTGCAAATACTGTTTTGATGTATGTGTTTGTTTATGTATGTGAATTTTAGGGCACCAGTGTACAAATCGGTGAAGTAAAACATTGTTTGGTTGCTGAATGGAATATAACCAACAAAGTGTAGAGACTTCATGTGTGTCACAAGGACACCTGCATGTTTGTTAGTGCTGGTGTAGTGAGTCCCAAATTAAAGTACTAGGGAGTGGTGAAAGATGCATGCGTCATTCATACGGCATTTAAGTGGTTAAAGTGCTAGGGAGTGATGGGACATGCATTCGTCATTCATATGGTACTTATTAATTTAGGATCTTTGTGTATGTATGTGTATGTTTGCTTACAGGCGCAAAAGTAGGCCAACCCATAAAGAATTTGGCAAATTGTATTAGAGTAAATTGTAGACTTAGAAATGGCTAAGTTCATTTTAAAGTCAGCCATCTTCCAGTGGGTGGCAGAGGGAAGCAGGCTAAAGCTAGGAAACCTGGTTCAGATAGAGAAGCAGAAGCTGAGCTGAGTGTGCCACAAAATGGAAGGGGGCTGGAAGGATTAAAAGCAAGAAAACAGAGATCAGGTTTAAAGAAGACAGCTGCTGTTATAAGAGGTTTACTAGCATGTATTATTGATAATAAGGAAGATCATGATGAGGAAGAAAATACCAAAGTGAAAGAAAGTGAAAGTTATGGAATGTTGAGTGAGAGTTTTGAAAGATGTAACAGTTGGTGTGATAATTGTGAAGTGTTAGCATGTAGAACACCCACTGCTGAAGTGGAAAGCAGTGAAAGAAGTGGAAAAAAGAAATGTAAACCGCCCATGGTGAAAGTTAGGGCAATAGTAACCAGATCGGACTGGAACCCTAAAACATCGGTGGGTGACGAGACACGAGACAGATGTGTTCTCGGATAAAGAGTGGGAATGTGAGTGTGAGGAAAAGGAGAGAGATGAAAGGAAGGGAAACAGCAAGGGTGTTTTCTTCCTTTATTCTCCACTGCACCACAATCTCCAGGTAATTCTGAGGCCTATCCAGTATTTAAAGAGCATGCTACACTGATAGGTATTTCACCACTGTTAGGAAAGGTAACCAGTGCTGCACTGAAATCTGATTTAGGACAAAGAGATCAGATAGAAGGCAGAGGAGCTGGTGAGTGTGAATGGCAATTGTTGACTAGAGGGCATGAACTGGATATTGGCTTAAGGATACTGAGTAAAGAAAGTGTGGAATTAAAACAAAGAACAATGGAAATGAAAGGAATTCAAGTGCTTGTGTGAAAGGTCTGAATGTGCTAGTGCAAGAATGGCTGAGTTGGAAAGAAAGTGCACCAGTTTAGAGTTGGTTTGAATGAAACAGGACAAGCCAAAGAACAAAGGATGGGGGATGGTGCAGCAGGAAGTTTTACAAGCTCAGGCAGGAAGCCAGGAATGCACAGGGGTGTGAGGGTCCTAACAGCTGTGCTAGGGCCTGCAGTAATTAAAAAGCACACACATTTAGGTTCAGTAAATCGAAACCTGACTGACCAGTTGTTTAAAAAGACAGCCTATGAATCTCCATGCAATAAAATGGAGAAAAGTGAGTTGGTCTTTAGTAAAGAACACAGGTCAGTTTTAGCAGAAATGCTGGATCTGGCACTTGGATTCTGGAGAGGTTTTAGCCCCCACTTTCCGGTAGTAGTTACCATACAATAAAAAATGGACACACAGGCAATGAAAAAAAAATAGAAGGGTAGCGAGGAAGACAGGAAAGGGAAAACAGTTACTTCTGTTTCAATTTTCTGGCCTTTTGCAATAGTGCTACTTCTATAGTAAGGTTTTTAATGGACTTGGTTTGGTGCAGGTAATAAATAGTGAAGGCAATTAGCAGAGTAAAATCCATGCAGGAGATCGGGTTACCATTGGCACATTGGAGTGGCGTGGCACTAGTGCCAAGCTGTTCCAATGAATGCCTGGAAGCAAAGTTTGAGTTTTGGCACCAGATTCGACAACTACGAAAATGAGATGGACAGAAACTGCTTTGTCACCTTCCATTTTGCAGACCTGCCTACATAGCAGAATGAAAAAAAAAAGAAAGAGGAAAAGACGACAAAGACTAAAGACAAAGACATGAAGAAGAATTGAAGAGACAGCAAGGAAAAGACACTTACTGGGGTTTAAGTGAGTAACAAGTCCACAAGTCATGCAATAATAGTAGGACTAGTCACAACAACTATAGTTTAAAAGGAAAGGTTTGTTCATTACTGCAGCAAATTTATATTCCAAGGGGTGGAAACTGAACAAACCAGTTAGGAATCCCAAAAATAAGGGGATTAATTTTGTGCTCATAAAGTATACATTCTGGGTATTAATTAATTAAGTGGGATAATTAATATAATTAATACTATTATTAATAGGAAAATGTATACTAAGAAAATTGGTGAACTTTTCAGGAAAGCAGGTGCAGCTGATACATTTGCAAGACATATGGGCTCCGATGTTTAGGTATAATCTAATTGGGAAAATGCGGAAGCCCTGCTGAGGTTGTCAGCTGTGGTACAGGCACAGGACCAGTGGGCCAATTCTAACCTGAGGTGTTTAGCACAAAGAGTATGTATATGGTGAGCAAACAACTCTAGGGGTGGTCTACGGGGGAATGATGAGAGTTGCATACCTGTGATGTCTCATGGTGGTGATGCCAGCCTATACTGGTAAAGGTTGATGGCAGTCAAGAGTTGCACCATGGGTAGGAAAGCACAAGAGGCAACTAAGTCAACCCCAAATGTGTGCAGAGGGGCCACAAATGTTGGTTTGTGAACAGTTTATGCAGTGGCACATGTGCTGTCACTTGGGCAGAAGTGGTTGTACTGGACCTGTGCACGTTACCTTTCAAATTTTGATGTTAATTGTACAGTTGCATATGCTTAAACAGATAGTTTGGGACAGGGGTCTAATTAGCAGTCAGACAGAGAACAAGTACAGAGTAAAAATTCACACAATAGACTAAATTATAGTGGGCTAGTTTAGTGGAAGGTGTGGACTTGTCTCATTTTGAACCACCAGATCTGATGACATATGAAGACTGCAAAAAGCTAAAGAAACAGTTAAAGCAAACTGGAGCAGATACAAGTCATCAGGAGCGCTTCCAAGTTCTTCAGATGTCTTTGAAATAAAGAAGATATGTAATGGACAAATGGTCATGGACAACTTTGAACACTGGGAGAGCAAATACTGCCAACAAATGCACAAGTTATGCATCAGACTCTTTAAACAATTTAAAGACATTGTTTATAAAGACATTGTACAAAACATTCATCGGGGTGGAGTGTTGTGATGGGAGATTTTACATATAACTTGATAAATGTTTTGTATGTCTTTATTTATAATTTAACAAACCAATGTAATTTAGAGGTATTTATGTTTGCTTTCCCCATCCCCCTTTTTACGACTGTCTCTTTGTAATTTTATGACAGGATTTGGGGGATGTGTCTTAAACCAGTTTTCCCCCACACAAAGCCAGGTTAGCTTAACATATGGTCTTGGGGGGGTTGCAGGTGTTAAATGTACTATTGCTCCCATTGGTCTGAGATATGGCTGTTTGGAATTGGCTGTCTCAGAGGCCTTTAAGTACCATGATGTCCTATTGGTTCTAGGATGGAGAGAACATCTATAAATGTCTTGCTCAACCACATTCTCTCTCTCTGACCCACATATGAAGAAGCATCTCTCTCTCTCTGACCCACATATGATGAAGCATCTCTCTCTCTCACCAACATATGATGAAAGAAGCATCTCTCTTGCTAACCTGTGAGGATGAAGACAACACAATGAAGATCACAGCTCAGCAGCCATATTGAACAGACATGTGGCTGAAAGCTGAGCACCAAGATGCCTTAACTAGAGACATTTTAGTAACTCAGTCTGTGTGCCACCTGAATTCACATCACCATTTTATCAGGGTGTATGGTTGCCAATATTCAAATGTACTTTGCATTTGTTATTATTTATGAATATTATCAGTAATACATTATTTTATGTGTAACTTAACTCTGCTTGTCTTTTTACTACATCTAATTGCCTGAGGTTATAGATATAGAGGGGAAGGTGGGGATAAGTTATATACAGTGGTAAGTATGTGAGATTAGGTATTCTAAGGCTACATATTAATAATACAATAGGACAGTAGAGCAATATATATATTACTCTACCAAGATAAAACAAGTACAAAATACTTTTAATTATTAATGAAACAAGCAGGGTTGAGATGATGTTTTTCTTATTAGTTTGAAGAGGTGTTGCAGTTTCTCTTTGTTTAGTGGTCTCCTAAGCTGATATGTTTTATGGAGATTTGATCTTGATAAATGATTAATCAAATATTGATGTCATTACCAGTGTATAGAAGTGGTCAGTTAGAGAACTAGGATGTTGGAGGGAACTGAACATTCCTTGATTTGGCAGAAAATACAACAACAATAGATACCAAATGTAGTGGATTTCCCTTCAAATTGGATGATCCATCTCTCTGCATGATCAGGGTGCAAATGGCTTGGCTTATTTCATGGTTAATAATGGGAATGGGCTGGAAGGTGGAATGTTGTTCCACAGGACAGAAAGACATTATTATTCAACTATAAAGTTGTCCTCCACTCTACAGGAAACAACACAGTGATGGTTAGTGATTGTTGTTCACATCTTTCCTTGTCTTTACCTGCTCAAAGTAAGAAAATGCCCCACAGCTTCTGTGTGTGTATGTGACTTCAGGCAAATATATGTGTTCTGTGTAAGTTCTTTGATTATTTTAAATTTTGGCCTGTTGGCATATTAATGACATAGTTGTTGCCTCGGAAAATAAGATCAAGAACCACTGCTTTAAATTTTCAAAGTCTAAAATAGAAGACTTTATTTTAGACATTGCTCAGTTGATGTTTACTTGTGTAGGTTTTTTTCTACCTTTAGAATGTCTGTTGGTTTAATTTTCATCCCTTCATTTATTTTAAACCCATAGACTGTAACAGTAACCTGAAAGCGGGGCCCATCTCAAATGGTGACCAAATTCAGGGAATACACACAACAGAGGCTTGGTCAGATCTTTTTCTATCAGTGCTGGGAGGCAGCATTAAGAAGAGGGACGCCCGCCAGGACAAACTGGTGAGGAAGGCAGGCTCTATTGAGGCATTGAGCTGAAAGTTTGACACATCTGGTAGAGTGACAGGCGCCAGCAGGTTCCAATCATATGGAGAATCCACTGCATCCACTAAACAGTATACCTCCCGACAAGGAAGCAGCTTCAGCAACAGACCGCTGTCACTGTCCTGCTCCACTGACAGACTCAGGAGATTGTTTCTCCCATTCTCCCCCCACTATGGACTCTTTTACTCGGGTTGATAGGTTAACATTATTCAAAGTTATTGTCTGTTTTACCTACATTTATATTTCTCTTTAATTTAATATTGTTCTTGCATCTTTGCTGCTGGAGTATTAATTTGCCTTAGATGAATAGTTCATCTATTTTATCTATCTATCTATTTTATCTATCTATCTATCTATCTATCATCTATCTATCTATCCCCATCTATCTATCTATCTATCTATCTATCTATCTAATGATCCCATATTGATTTGACAAGGTGGCATGGAGGCATGTTAGTTGCACTTTTGCCTCACAGCTTGAGAGCCTTTGGCTCAAATCCAAAACAGGCACTTTCTCTATGGAGTCTGCACTTTGTCTGATTGGGGTCAATTCATTTTAAAGAGGGGGTGTTTGGTCAACTGGCAATTCTATCTTGTTTGTGTGAGCATGTAAATGACTGTGTCTTTAACAGACCATTGCCTTGTCCAGCACTGGTTTTCACATTAAATACCTGATTCTGCCAGAACAGGCACTAGCTGCCTGTGACCTTGAAAAGACAAGTTAGTTAAAAAATGGGGGGTTTGATTGGATAATAAACTTTGCTTTGGACTGAGGAACAAAATTAGTGAAGTTTTGGTTGACCATTGGTCAAGTTCTCAGCAGAAAATCTGAAATAAAATGTCAAAGATATAGCTTGTTATCATGCTCCATCAGGCAATATTTTAAAATGCTTTTTGTGCTTCAAGGTATAAAGGTACTAAAAGAAAAGAACATTAGGTAGAAGGCAAGTGTTTTTTTTGTCCAACACTTCCTGCTGGCACTGATTTTCAGTATTTCTAAACCACATTTTGAATATTGAAACTTTCAGTCATGCATGAAGAATGTCTGAAAAAAACACCATATTTTACAACATTTCTAGCCAACAAACAGGAGGAATAGCACAGACCCACGGAGAAGCATTTTTTATGGTGATTTTCTCTGTATATTTTTTGAAAGTCAGAAACTGGACAGAAAGGTATGTAAAAATATAATATTTCTAATTTTGGTTTAATAAATTTCCCAAAGTTGGGAGCCAAGAAAAGTATGTCTTTATTTAACACAAATTAAATATTTCGGGGCGGGTGCACTTTGCTGAGAAAAAGAGGCGTCTAAGCACAAAACTGAAAAGGGTGACTAGAGGTTGCAAGGAGCAGCTTCTCCAAACCTCTCTCTGAAGTATAAAAGCAGACATGACTTTTTGGGTGATGAGGATAACTAATTCCCCACAGACGTGCAGCTTTCCCCCTTTTCAATAACTATGCTCATCTGGTTTTCACTTCTTTTTGGTAAGTCTTCAACTCTTTTTTTGTTGTTTAAATTTTTCATTTTATACAAAATGATTACATAAATCATCCCAAGTATAGCATTTAATAAACTGTCCAGTTCTTTATTTTGCTGAATCTAATTCCATTCCATGAAAATCAAAGAGGAATGATGCTTACTTATTGTTCAATTTCCTCCACGTTAGAATTCCAAAGTTAGTGCAGGAGTTAGCTTTTTCTATAATTTTGTCCCTGCGGGGTTGGCACCCTGCCAGGATTGGTTCCTGCCTTGTGCCCTGTGTTGGCTGGGATTGGCTCCAGCGACCCCGTGACCTGTATTTGGATTCAGCGGTTTAGAAAATGGATGGATGGATGGATAATTTTTGTCTATTGTGTGCTTTTGCTTTTGCATACATGCTTTCAGTATATGCCTACAAGAATGTGCTGGAACAGCTACAGCAGGTTAATGCATTTTACGTATGTTACTTTCAACAAAAGTGATTGTTAGTTTGTAAAATGTCACAATTTTTTCAAATCTTCATCTACATGTTTGGAATCCAGGCTCGGCTGGCTGACATTCTTGTGGAGTTTGTCTGTTTTATTTGTGTTCTGAAAGCAGCCTAATGTTGTTCAGTTTGGTTGATTAAAGTCATATACAGTGACGCATTCTGGCATCCACTGCGTTTAAAGATAGGCATTGATGTATGAAAATAAAATATATCTTTTGGCAGTATAGACATTCATCTATTCCTTTATTAAACCCACTGAAACAAGTTTTAGGGTTGTGGGGCCAAACATTTTAACAATGCAGCACTTGGCTTAGGAGCAGGCCTAATTCATAGTCAGGCAGGCATATTTTATATATCATGAAGTTAGACTGATTTTCAATATTACATTAAAATCTAGAAATCCCTTTAGAAATTAAGTTTTACATTAGCTCATAGAATGCAGTAATAGTGCAATAACCAATAAAAACCTTCAAACACACAAAAAATTGCAAACAGAAAAACAAAAACTTCTACTAGCTAATGATAAGAGAGCCATCAAAGTGAGGGATTTAAAAGTGTATTACAATATGTATGAAGGGCCTCAGTAGCATTCCTTGACAAACTCTGAATGATTTTTTTGCTGAAAGTACTCAATGCTAGTGTGTTGTAGAGAGGATGTTAGCTGTTTTCATAAAGGTCATTCATTTTTTCTTTATTTTCCCCCTCTGCTACGAGACTCCTTCTTAATCAGCTTTTGATTTTGGGGCCTATCTTGATGTGATGTTATTAACCCAGCAGAACACAAGAATTGAAAATGAGATTGTCCATCACAGAGTTGTAGAAGATGTAGGATGTCTCTGCACAATTAAAGGGTAGTCCCCAAAAGAAAGAAGTGTTTGCTCTGCCCTTTCTTACATAGTCCTCTGTGTTCTGAGACCAGTCCAGCCAGTATTGATGTGAATTCTCAGGTGTTTGTAGCAGTGGACCACCACTACATGCACTCTAACAGTGATGGGGGCATAGAGGCTCTTTGGTGTAGTGAAAGTCAATAATCTTGGTTTTGCTGATTTTAAGTCACAGACAATTCTTTCTGTCCCAGGAAACAAAGTTCTCCCCTGACCCCAAATACTCTTGTCACATCCCCTTTATCGATACACCTCATAAGTGCAGAATCATCTGAGAATCTCTAAAGTGACCTGATCTGCTGTCATATTTATAGTGGAGTGTGCAGGGTGAAGAAAAGGAGACAGGACTGTTCTTGTGTTGCCCCAGTGTTGATTGCACCCATATCAGAAACACATTTCGTCCTCCAAACTGTGGTATGCTCCATAGTTGGTTCTTTTATAGAGGGCACCATTTTCATCCATTTGTATTTCCCTGAGTTTACCACTTAACAGAAGTTCATGGATGACACTGATAAATTAAATAACAGAATCTTACATTTCCTGTCCGTATACAATCAGTGTTATTTATTTAATATTTTCAGTCCCCTAAGAAACCTTTATTTTAAAACTTTACCCAGTCATCAGGTTTGGTTTCAAAGTCAGTTTGTATTTTTTCATGTGCTCTGTGATGAGTGTTTTTGTTCTTCTGTTACTTTCAGATTGACCAGCTTCATGTTGTAATGTCTTTCTTTCATTTTTCAAATGCAAAAAGTATGTCTTTAAACTTGAGAAACCAAGCCACTGCTTTCTTTTGGGGTACTCATTGGAGAAGTACGTGATGAGCTTATTTATAGGTATGGTAATCTCTTCTACACTTGTCATGTTAACTACACAGATTTTAATATCTGGATTATCTTGAAGTGAATCATTCAGTTGTTCTGGTCTTTTGGCCACCATGTTTCTTTGAAACTTTGGGCCTTGTGACCATGTGGTGTTTTTTGAGAATGTTTTCTATACTTATCCCTCTTAATGCTTGATCAGTTTGGGTTTAGGGAAGATATAACATACTTCCACTGTGAAGGTTGTGAATGATCTCTGTTTACTGTGATTCTGTTGGTAATAAAGGTCTTGAATCGATGGTGCATTTGTGGTGACTTTATGGTTCTAAACCATGCAGGTTTGATGCATCTACTCACTAGTAACTGCAGGTCATCCATTCATTTTTTTTCCCTGTTTGAATGTATTTGAAATCCATTTCATCCACCCCCATTTCTCTTTGCACAAATATCTTAAGATACAGTAAAGCTTTGTTGGCAGTATAGCAGGTACTAAAAATCTGGGGAGAGTCGAGGCTGAGCTAACAACAATACTAATAGTATACCACTCCTTGTAGCGGCTTGTCTTGTAACTTTGTCTGAAATTTGAAAGTGTCCATTTCTGTGCAGCACTGGATGCCCAGGGTAGTTTTATTGGGAGCAGACCCGTGGCTCAAGTCTAACTCCTTTTATTCATGAGGTTTGTCTTCTTCTGGAAGACAATAAGACTCTCTGCTGTTATTCATCCACTTGGTCATGTGGAATCTCCTTCTGAGGCATAGTACTTGGAAATCTTTTGCCAGCTTTATTGCTTGTTTTTCTGTTATCACAGACTTTAAACAGTCATCTTTTGGGGTTATGGGACAGTGTTCCACAGGAAATGTATATCTGGCATCTTCAGTTGTTCTATGCAAAGCATAAGAAGCACAACTGGGTGAAAAGTAGCACCAAAAGATGTACTGTCATTTAAATTCTTCCAAGTCTTTTCTTAGATTACTTTAAAGGGCCCTCAGAAAAAATGTAAAAATCAGTGCTTATCTGGGAAATATAACGAACATTGATTAATATCTACCATTAATGTCACTGGCTCCTCTAAATCTTGTAAAGACACCAATGAGTATGTTATTTGTGCCTTTCAGTAGTTGTTTGTTAAGTGAAGTCCCTTTGGGAGGTGGCTGTACAATCAAAGACCACTCAAATTTTATTTTTTTGGCTAAAATCAACATAGTAATTTTAGGCGGGCTTCATGCCTCTTGATAAACCACTTCTGACCTAAATCAAGGACAGGCATGAACAAGCTCTTGTGGATAGCCTCTAGTGTACGCCTAGAAAGTGCAGTTTATCTCTAATTTCAAACACATTGTCCACAGCATAATCAAAAGCTCTAATGAATGACATGTATCTTAGAGGATCACCATTAAATACTGGGACTTTTGTATGTGCGCTGGAGGTTTATCTTGTTTCCCCTTTGCTGAGTAACATTTTAGTATCTTCAGGAACTGCCTATGACTTTCATTTACAAGTCCTCAGATGGTAGTTTCAGTTCCAAAGTGTTCGATGAAAGTTTTCTGATGAAAAATGTAGCTGTGTTTATCCAAAGTTACCAAGTTCTGCAGCTTTTAGTTTGTTATAGGATGATTTAAGACCAATGTGACACATAATCAAATAATTTACAGACAAAATATCTTAATTGTAAAAGGTTTAGTAAAATTTCAAGGAAAAACAGTTCACAAAAAAAGAAAAAATTGATATAGTAAAGAAATGAAATTCTTGTTTTTTAAAGCTCTTTTAGGCTTAAAAATCTTGTTGTTCTCTAAATTTGGTCATAAGTCGTACTTGTGAAGCGTTAGACAGGTCTGAAAACTGCAAACATTATCTAATAGTCCTTGCTGAGTACGACTATTTCCCTAACTGTAATTAACACTCAGCTCTACAGATATAGCAAGAAATTTCTATCACAATGTTAACTACGGGGGGAAAATGCTATACCATATTCTAGGTATCTATAAGAAACTAATGTTCTATGAAATCAAGCAAACTATATATGAATTTAACATCAAAAAATTTAAATTTCTAAGATTGTCTCTTAAAAAGACCTTATTCTGAAGGGGTTTGTCAACAGCAGAAAAGCACACAGGATGCAACCTTCAAAAGTGGCGGTCCAGCTCCCCTCTCCCGGTCAAAAAACAAAGTCCTCCCTCATCAATGGGGTTCTATGGCTCGGGAAGATTGTGGATTGGGCCCTGGGAAAAACAAACCAAACCCTCACTAAAGGCAAGAAGGCACTAGATTTAAAGATGTAATCATACAACCTACAGTGGATTCAGAACATATTCAGACCCTTCACTTTTTCAAAGTTGCATTATGCTAAAACCAGTTTATTTCAATTTTCCTCCATTAAGCAGCATTCAATATCCCAGAATGACAAAGCATAAACAGGATTTTGAAAATTCTGTAAATGTTAAACATAAAAAATGGAAATCTCACAATGACACAGGTATTTAGACTCTTTATTCAGTACTTACTTGAAACTCTTTTTGACGCAGTTTCAACCTGGTTCTTCCTGGTGTGAAAGACAAGCTTTGGACAGCTGGATTTGTCTATTTTCAGCCATTTAGCCTGCTGATTCTCTTAAGTTAAGTCAGGCTAGCTGGAAACCATCATGGACAGCTCTTTCAGATCTCAGTGAGTTCAATTCGGTTCAAGGCTGAACTCTGAGTGGGAACTCAAGGACATTCACGTAATTGTCCTTAAGCTTACTTTCTATGTTGTCTTTGCTTTGTGCTTTGTCATTTCTATTTTGAGATGCGAAGACCCTGGATAGGTTTTAAATAGTGATGTCGCTGTACTTTGCTTTGTTCCACTTTCCCTGAACCCTGTATATTCTTCCATTTTCTGCTGCTTTAAACAATCCCCCCAAACATGATGGTGCCACCACCATGTCACTTTGGAATGGTATTGCACGAGTAATTAGTGGTGCCTGTTTTTTAGACATGACATAATCTGATTTATCAGACCAGAAATCATGTTTCACTGTCTGAGAGTCCCTAATTGCCTTTTTATACTCAAAGTGGTCACTGGCCACCCTGTTATAAAACCGAATTGATGGAGGTTGCGTGATTGAGATAAGATAGATAGATAGATAGATAGATAGATAGATAGATAGATAGATAGATAAAGATAAAGATAGATACTTTATTAATCCCAAGGGGAAAATTCCCTAATCCAGCAGCAGTATACTGATACAAAGAAACAATATTAAATTAAATAATAATAAAAAAGAAAAAATTAAAATAAAATTAATGTTAGATTTACCCCGGGGGGAATTGAAGAGGACGATCTCATCAGTCTGTCAGTGGAGCAGGACAGACAAAAGTCTGTCACTGAAGCTACTCCTCTGCCTGAGATGACCTGTTAAGTGGATGCAGTGGATTATTCATGATTGACGGAGTTTTTAGTGCCCGCGCTTTTGCCTACAGATGTTAAATTGTCCAACTTTAATCCTACAATGAGCCTGCCTCTTTAAAAAGTTTGTCCAGGTCGGAAGTCTTTCATCTTTATGCTGCCACCCAGCACACCACCGCTTAGAAGAGGCACCTTACAACCGTTGGTAGAACATCTGCAGCATCTTACTGCGGATGTTGAAGATGCCAACCTTCTCAAAGTATAGTCTGCTTTGACCTTTCACATAGAGCATCAGTATTGGCAGCCCAGTCCAATTTGTCATCCAGCTGCACTCCCAGATATTTAAAGGTCTGCACCCTGCACACAGTCACCTCTGATGATCACAGGGTCCATGAGGGGCCTAGGCCCCCCTAAAATCCCACTCCCCAGCTCCTTGTCTTGCTGGTTTTAAAGGGTTTAAGTGGTTTAAGTGCACCATTTAACAAAGTTTTTGATTAACTTTCTGTACTCCTCTTCCTGCCCACTCTGATGCAGCCCACAATAGCAGTGTCATGCAATTTTAGCGTGGCAGGACTCGAGTCATTTGGAAGTCTGATGTATATAGATTGAACAGGACCGGAGAAAGTACAGTCCCCTGGCGCCCTGTATTGTCCCACACAATGTCAGACCTGCAGTTCCCAAGACGCTTATTGGGGGTCTGTCTGTAAGATGTCCAAATCCATGCCACAAGGTGTGAATCTACTCCCATCTCAGTCAGCTTATCCCTAAGGAGCAGAGGTTGGATGGTGTTGAAGGCGCTTAAGAAGTCCAAAAACATAATTCTTACAGCACCACTGCTCTGTCCAGGGGGGAGAGGATCGATAAACATATAGATGATGCATCCTCCGCTCCCACCTTCTCCTGGTATGCAACTCAGAGGGTCGAGGCGTGGACCTGTGGCCTCAGGTGGAAGCAGCAGCCGCCCATGGTCTTCATCAGATGTGACGTCAGAGCAACAGGCGGAAGTCATTCAGCTCACTAGGACGGATTACCTTTGGGACAGGAGTGATACAAGATGTTTTCCAAAGCCTTGGGACTCTCCCTTTCCAGGCTCAGGTTGAAGATGCGCTGTAGAGGACTCCCGTTCCCAACACAGGGCCTTCAGCAATGGTAGCGATACACCATCTGGACCGCTGCTTTGCTGGCACAAAGTCTTTTCAGCCTCTGCTCACCTGGGCTTGTAATTGTGGGTGGGATGTCTCACCTATGCTGGTATCTGCAGAAGGATGGTTGGAGGATGCAGTACTCGGGGGTGAGAGTGGGTTACTGTGATCAAACCTATTAAAGAAGTTGTTCATTTGGTTTGCTCTCTCCCCCCTGTCTCGGCTGACGCACCCCCCGACTGCAGCCAGTGATACTCACCCCACCACTTCCTTCATACTGTTGTTCTGCAACTTCTGCTCCAGCTTTCCTGTACTCCCTCTTCCGCCCTGCTGGACTCGGAGTTCCTTCTGCACGCACTTCAGCTCATGCTTATCACCACCTTTAAAGCCCTTTTTTTTTGGTTCAAAAGGCCCCTTTATGTCACCGGGAATCCATGCTTTTGTTGTAGCAGCATACGTTCTTACTGGAACTACAATGTCCATACAGAAGTTGATGTAATCAGTTTTGCATTCAACAGCCTTCGTTTCTCCCTATGTGACCAAGCAAATATCCCAGTCTGTAGTTCCAAGCAGTCCCCTGAGCCTGCTCTGCCTCAGGGACCACTTCCTCAATGAGCGTGTGGTTGTAGGTAGCGCCCTCACTCTTGGTTTGTATTGAGGCTGAGCAGAACCAGGTTTGATCTGCTTTCCCCGCCAGGCAGGGGGGGCGCTGTAGTTTACGTTTTCATATAGTAGGTCAATAGTCCTGTTTCCCGAGTGTTACAATCACATACGGAGAAGGCAGGTAGTTTTGTCCAGCATTACATGGTTAAAGTTCCAGCGATTAGCACAAGGGGGCCTCAGGGTGCTGCGGTTTGTAACTTAGCAACTGCGGAATGGCGATGTCACTTTGCCATCTCCGCGTTGCTTGAGGGGATGTAACAATAACAGCAATCAGGTCCAAACTCTCGGGCAAGTAATAGGACCCGACTTACCAACAGTTCGATGTCCCCGCAGCAAGTGGAAATTTCGTTTAAAGTCCTGAGTTGCACCACGTTGTATTGACATAGAGAGAGTCCTCCCTTTCTTTTCCACAGGTACTTGCGCCTCTGTCCGCTCTAACTGTGGTAAACCCGGTAGCTCCAAAGTTTGCATCTGGGATGATAGATGTTATGCGTTTCACTAAAACACAGCAAGCTGCATTCTCTGTAGGTTCTGACATTTTCACCAGCACAGCCAGTTCACGATCTTATTTGGAGTGAGTTTACATTTCCCAGGATCACAGAAGGCACCCGGTTTATACGCCATTTTCTCTCAAGTTGTCTCGATTTAATCTTATTTTTATCTTTTACGCTCGGTTTCCCGATATCGCTTCTTACCTCGTCAGGGTAAATAAGAACCACACCGGGATAAGATTTCTTCTCAGTGCTTTAAACTGACTACTTGAATGGCTAGTGTAAAATCCATGTCAAATAGTAAAATAGTAAAATGTTAAAAAGTGTCCAGGGGCATCCACATAAAAGAAAGTGGTAGAAGTGATCAGTGAAATGAGAAAAAAAGAGATAAAAAAGGGAAAAAATAAAGTTGTAGGAGCTGCTGGAAGGTTTCACCGGATGCGGGCCCGGGAAAAAGAAGGGATTGTTGTCCATCTGGAAATTTGTTCCGCCTAAACAAAAGTTCTATTTTTGTCATCCTGGGTGACCATTTTGTTCTCGGTCACCCCTCTTACCTGGCCTTTTGTCATTGATTGATCAGTTTGCCATGCAACCTCTCTAGAAAAAGTTGTGGCTGTTCCCGACTTCTTTCATTTAAGAATAATGATGGCACCTATGCTCTTGAGCACCATTAATACTGTATGAATGTATGTAGCCTTCCCCAGATCCGTCATATACAAAATCCTGTTTCTATGCTGTGCAGGCAGTTCCTTCAAGAGCACGGCTTGGTTTTTGCTCTAATACATATTGTCAGCTAAGGGACCTTATAGAGGCTGGTATCTGACTACAGCTGGACTCCAAACAAAGTGTAGAGATATCTCAGTAATGAAAAATAGAATGGGATGCACCTGAGGCAGATCTTAAGTGCCACAGCAATGGGTCTGAGTACTTGTTTCATTGTGGTATTTCATTTTCATTTTAATACATTAAAAATATAATTTTTTTAATTAATATTCAATTTCTAAAATCCTGCTTTTGCCATTATGGGTATTGAGTGTTGAATGATGGAAAAAACAAATTTAAATAATTTTAGCATAAGACTAAACTGGCAAAATGTAAAAAAAATATCAAAGGACAGAATACTTTCTGAATCCCTGTATGTCAATGTCAAAACAGTTCTTGTTCCATTATTAGGGCCCTTTTTCTACAATTGTTATAGCTTTGCTGGGGTTTTTAATGTTGCCATAAGAATTCATATGTAATCAAGTTTACATAAGCTGCAGAGCTATGCTGCATTTCTCCCAAAAATTTGTGGGCTTATTATATGTAAAACAATAGCTAATTTAAATATGTTACAATATAATACAATACAATCAAATTTTCTTACCTGTCTTAAGGATCAATGTTGCCTTATTCCTTAAAAATTGCAAATATTACTATAGCAACAAAAGTGTTTGTCAATGAACTGCTAGATTTTATTTCTGTAAAAAACAAGCAGTTCAGTTAAGGTCAGCAGTTATGTTTAGTAAAATTTAATATTTCTCGAAACTATTCAAACAAGGAAGCATCCCGCAATGATAAAAAATTTCGAAAGTGTCATTTGGTGGCACACCAGTTACAAGTGTAGGTTCCCTTGAAGTATGGACCCTGTCAGCCTGTCTTAGGCTGAAGTCATCTTCTGACCCTCTGTCTGACCTTTTTACAATACTATAGTACATACAATACATATATACATACAAATGCTGCAATAGCCTGTAACCAAGGTTTGTTTTTGCCATGACCCAAATCATGCTGAATACATACAGTTTCAAGCAGCAGGGATTCAACTCCTTTTACATCAAGACTCTTTTTACATTTTTGCCCATTTTTTCTCAGTTTATAAATATATATATATTTTGTTTTCGTATTGATGGTAAATACCAATACCCTGGTATTTCCTCATTTTTTCAGAATTTAAATGACAGAAGGAATATAAGCCAAAAACACAAATAAATTCCATTAAACATTAAGATTTACCGAAACACTACCCAAGATATTTTAAGTAAGCATGTGTCATTAGCATTACATTTGAGCTGACATAAATAGGGCAGTTTGCTTAATGCAAGTCTCAGGCTTTGAAAAAAATGCAGGTTGTGCTAAAGGGAACTCTCCGCAAGGCCTGCAGCATTGTGCAAGACCCCTTACACCCCTCACAGGATTTTCACATTTCTGCCATCCAAGAGAAGATACTGCAGCATCAAAGCCAGATCTGCCAGGCTGCGGAGAGTTTTACCCCCAATCTATCGACTCCTTCACACCATGCCCCCTGGATCTTCCACACAGCTTCAACCACCTCTAAAAACAGAACTTTTATACATAAAAACACTTTCCTGCAAACAACAACAACATTCTATATAGCACATTTTCATACAAAAAGTAGCTCAAAGTGCTTTACATAATGAAGAAAAGAAAAAAAAAAGACAAAATAAGAATTTAAAAAATAAGACAACATTAGTTAACATAGAAAAGGAGTAAGGTCCATGACCAGGGTGGACAGAAAAAAAAAATAAAAAAAACCCAGATGGCTGGAGAAAAAAATCTGAGGGTTCCAGCACGGACCGCATAGTCCCCTTGGGCATTCTACCTAACATAAATGAAACAGTCCTCTTTGGATTTAGGGTTCTCACGAGTCACTTGATGTTGATGGTCATACAGACTTCTGTTTTTAATCCAACCATCATTGTTAACATCACAGTACTTTGAGTAGGACACCGGAAGAAAAACAGAAGAGAGAGTAGGGTTAGTACAGATTTTAGAGCCACCATTAATAGTTATTATAATGATTTGGGATATACAGGTATCGGGATTTTAATTACAGTGAAGGGAAGGCCATGTTAAAGTAAAGCAAAGACGAGTGGGCATGAAAGAACTGAAAATCTTATACTGACCTTAAGTATTTGGATACTTTTCATATCCTTCTACTGTGAAACTTTCCCGAGCTGTCATTGTTTACATGTTTTAAAAACCTATCACACACTGATAATTTCTATATTATCTATATCTATTATTTATTTATTATATTACATACCTATTGACTACTTATATTTATGTATCTATATTGCAAATACCATACATTAGATCAATGTTCATATTGCTAACTACAGTTCTGCTACTTCTTTGTCTTGTCTTTGCACAATGTCTTGTCTTGTGTTTTAATTTGAAATTTAAATTTTTAAATTTATTTTTAATTTATTATTTGCACGCATTTATTTTCTCTGTGGACCCTGAGCTTTGCAGTTGTGTCTATCTGTATACTTGTACAGTGGAACCTCGGTTCCAACGCCCGTTCCGCAAACCTCGGTTCCGACCAAAAAGATCGCTAAACTTTTGCCTCGGTTCACAACCACACACTGTATACGAACAAGCCAGGTTCCCTTTCCTGCCTGCAAGCTGAGCTGAAAGAGAGAGAAAGAGAGAGAAAAGGGCGACAAAACCCGCTGTTAGGGAGGTGGAGGAGGAGTTGCTCCCGGTTTGCTGAACAAGCCAGTTTCCTTGCGCCTCAGTTGAGAGAGAGAGAGAGAGAGAAACAAAGGAAGTGCCTGCGGGGAAGGGGAGGAGGAGATTGCTGCAGTGTTTGCCTGCCTATCTGTAGGCTGGGGTCAGCAAAACATCCCCCCCCCACAGGCAGCCTGAGAGAGAAAGAAGCGCCATGTTTTTTCATTTAAACAAACCCGCTCCTTGTTCTTTGTTTTCAAAAGGGCGGCACTCTCTTTGTGCTCTACAGTATTTCGTGTTCTTTGCAGTTAACTATGACTTCTAAGCAAGTGGAGAGTGGTCAGAAGAAAGTTTTGAAGAAAATTGAAATCAGGTAAAGAAGAAATTACAAAAGGTGGAAAAATGTTTACCAGTTTACTCATTTACAATCGGAGAACCTCGTGCTTTAAAAGCGCATAATTAAACAAAGCCAGACTGCCAGTAATGTGGAGGGTCACAAGAACGTTCTTGGAATGGCTGCATGAGGCTTTCACCCCCACCAGCTAAAAAACTAAAAGCACCAGAAACCCAAGAAATCACAAGAGAAAACACCTGAAGGAAAACACTTCATGCCAGAACTTGTTTCATGCAAGGTTATTTTCTTTGGTTTTGTATTACGATTTTTCAAAAGTAATTTTTTAGTTCATAAAGCATTTGTTGCAATGTTATTTTTCTCTTTTTCAAATGTTCGCTTTTTCTTGTGCTTAAAACTCATGAAAGGTTTTACAGATGGAGTTTTTTATAGGCGATTAGGTGCGATGTTACATTTCTCTTTTCAAATGTTCGCTTTTTTTCCTTTTGGGAAAACTCATTAAAAATTGTTTACATGGAGGACTTCATCGTGGGGATTTGTTGCAAAGTTACTTTTTGGTTGCTTGAGTTGGTTTTTAAATGAAGTTGGATTTGTCGATGTTTTTCACTGTGTTAAAACTTTTTAAACATTGTTTGATAGTTTTAGGTTTTAGCGTGATTCCTGCAATCTCACTTTTTGTTTGTTTGGGTTTGGGTTTTTTAAGGGTCCGGATTTTTTCTTTGCTTGGTGCATTTTTAAAATGTCCTTCTTTCTAAAATTAAAACGGGCGCTGACAGGGAAGATTGGAGACGGATAGGTGGGGGTGTGTGGGGGTGTGTGTGTGTGTGTTGTTGGGGTGTTGCTTCCAAAGGAACCCGTCCGAGCCAGCCCCATGAAGGACAGCCTGGTTTTTGTGTCGGGACATGTTTTTTAGTTCTATTCACTGTTTCTAGGTTAATTAACTTATTTTGTAATTTTTAATATTTTCTTTTTAATCGTTTATGATCTACATTATTTACATACAATCCTATGGGGAAACTGTGTTTCACGACCAACCGGTTTCGACCAAAGTCTGGACAATTTGGCGTGAACCGAGGTTCCCACTTATATGGTTGAGATGACAATAAAGTTCACTTTGACTTTGACTTGACTAATACAATAGCTCATCCTTATTTCCAGTTTTTAAAGTATGCAAAAAAGTATTTTGACGCTAGAGGCACTGTTGCACCATGAAACCCAACCTACAGGCGTTCAGGGCACACGTATAAAAGCACACAATCTCCGAATTCACCAATAGCAATAATCAATAATCACATATAAATCTTCCACTCTCAACAGCTCACACACCCTCCCAACTCCGCTCAGCATGCTGGTTGTTGATCAGTCCTTTATATTCCTTGACCGGAATGTTCTTCTTCTTCTTCCTGGTTAACGACAAACATCACCCAAACAGCCCCGGGAAATACTCTGGGCTTCCATCTTCCTGACTCCAAAGTACTTCCAGGTTGAGGAAAAGTATGAGTCCCCAGGTCCTTTAAGAGCTCCCCTGGCAGCACCCAACAGGGCTGAGAAAAAGACTCCATGTCCCATTTATGCCCTGAGGGAATCCAGGATACGTTACCCTCCGGGGCTGCCACCTAGTGTCCTGGGGAGGCAGTGTCCTGGAAAAGGGTGCCGTCTCCACTCTTCCGTTTTGGGACCTCCTGGCGATTGAGCTGCCGGTCAATCACAGGTATTATGTAAGCAAAATCTTGAAACATCACCATGAAGACAATACCACAATATCAGTTCTAGAAATGATGCTTTAACACCTGTGCATTTAGGGTTTTGTGATACTTTCAGATTTGTTTAAGCTCTGTCTTCATATGACCCACTCAGGGTCATTCAGCTTCTCTGTGATGTCACTTCAGTGCTGTTTAGACTATACTTTGAGTTGAAGGTCCAGTAAAATGTGGCCACAACCCTCAAATAGGTTATTTGCAAGAGATATTTAAAGTGAAAATTTTTAAACCAGTACAAAATGTAGATTCATTTCTTATCTGTCCCATTTAAAAGGTTATACTACAACTAGGGGTTCCCCTGCTTGCTTTCACTCACCAGCCACTTGTTCTCTGCTGATCGCTTGGAGGGGGGATGAACGCACCCCAAAGGAGACACGGGTTTTTTTGAAACCCCTTTTAAACAGTGATACAATGGGAAACAAATCCATTTTTTACCACCTTTTTGCTGCTGCTGCTGCTGCCATGCTGTGTGATCTGCATTTCATGCAGTCAACATTTAAAGCCTGTACAGCAAGCTGTCCTTTGTCTCACTGTCTTGTCTCTTTCTCCCCAGACATTCTCAAACACTATTTGATCTCTTTCGCTGTTCCATTATTTCACCAAGTAAAATTTTCATTTGTTTGCACTAATGCAATCTTTACTATCATTTGTTGAGACTTTGAATTTCATTCCATTATCTCTAACCTGCTCTGCCCTTTGTGTTCAGGCAACATTTTTGAATTCTTTACGATGTTCTACTTTGTCTTTTTTGGCCCTGGGCATGTTTAAATCTCTTTGCACAAAAAATTTTTAAAAGCTGAGAGCACAGGGGTGTGTCTGCCAAAAGTGTTCAACAACTGAAAGGTTAGATGACCTGGTATGACATGACTTGACCATCTCACGGGATATGAAAGTGTCTCTCTCTTTCTTTTCAAAAGATCTCTTCAAAAAATCCATCTTGTTGCTGAAAAGTCTCTATTTTTCCCAAGATTTTTTTATAATAGAATATATCTATTATATAAAAAATCCCGCAATGAGACAAGACTTTTTTTAAGAGATTTTTCAAGTCCCATAAAAGAGTTTTGACATGAAATTTTTCAAGTCACACCTCCACTCAACCATATTCAAATACGCCCCGTCCACTCACATTTCATTTATGTGAATCTTTTTACAGACACATTTCCTGCTCTCAGCTTTTATAATTTTTACTTTTTTCCCCACTTTATGTTCCCAATTAAAGAGAATTATGTCCAAATCTTATTGATGAATTCTTGTACATCCAAGGTATATCAACAGAACAAATAAGTATATGGGCCAATCCCAGCACATAGAAACAATGAAGTCAAACAAATAAAGCAAAATTGTTGATCGGTTTTCCCACAAATTGGTTAAATGCGTATCAATAGACTATGATCAACCGTTAACAACATCCGTAACACCTTCCACCACCTGAATCACTGTTGAAAGAGGATGTATCCAAGAAGGTAATGTGTTACATCTTCCCCATAACATTAGAACAAAGAAACTGTATGTACATTTATATTAAAAACATTAACCATTTCCTGTTAGAATAGATTTTG